>NW_019100814.1:0-128901 GCF_001856785.1 Myzus persicae | reverse complement strand
GGGGGGGGGGGGTCAATATACAGTTTATTAGAGCTACGAGCTTGAGAAGGGGCCACGACCGCTAACTGCTAAGGCTCCCCAGATATATGTATTCAAGACAATATTAAATTAATATTACTTTGAATAAAATGAATTAAATATGAACAAAGATAGTAAGTACACTGTACAGTAATAGCTAGGCTTCGGAAGTTGTTGCATCTTACATTTGCATGTGTTTTTAGGATATTATTTATATATTGCTAAGCAACCTTGACATTAATTTCACCGACACTATGAAAAAGATATTAAAAATGTAAAGAGCATACGTTTGGTATTGAGCATATTATTTTTTGATCAAATGAATAAAAATGACATATGTCAAATAAAAAACTAAACAAAGTAAAAATTGAAAATGTCTATAAATAACTCCAAACAAGTCCAAAATATTTTGAAAAAGTTATCGTATATAGACAATTACAAAATTAAAATGTCAAGTATCTTATTTAATAGTTTTAATTTACGGGTGAGTATCCAAAGTCTTATACTTTTGACGCTCGTGAAAAATTAATTTGACTTTCAGGTAAACTTTTCTTTTTGTTAAATGTAGGTAACCTATTTGGAATCTTATATACAAATTTCAAGTCTTAGATATACATAGAACATTTGTACAAATTTATAACTCAAAATAATTTTACAATTTTAGTGATTTTGTGACTTTTGATGAATATTCAGCTTCAGACATTTTATTATCTTGGATTTATGCACAACTTTTTATTTTGATTTCCACTAACAACATTTATTTATGAGGAAAGTTATATTATATTTTCAAGTTTTTTTTCCCAGCGAAACATTTTTTATCAACAATAATAAAAATAAAAATAATAAAACTGAAATTTTCTTATGCCTATAAATAGCTCAAAAAGAGCTACCTATTCGATATTTCGAAAAATTGTATGGTGCATAAAAATGTCTAATGTTAACATTCACTGAAAATTATATGTATCTAAGGTTATTTATTTTTATAGTTACACTAAAAGACAAAATTGATTTTTTCAAAAACTGATTTTGCCTATAAAACTCAGTTTTTCCTTTAATTATTTTTGTTTTTCTTGATGCTTCTAAAAATTATTGAAAACTAGATTCATTTTCCTACCAGAAAAGATGCTGTTGAAGAAAATCGAAAAAATTTAATGACTCAAAAGATGGTGACAGACACAAAAAAATACACACATCATTGTAAAATCAATACAGCATTCATATCGCTCCGCATAGAATATCTTTAAAGCATATTTTTACTTTTTTAAGCACATAAGTGCTTGCATAACTACTTTTGAAGTGCATTATGTACCGATCACTGGCAATAGTCATTGGATGCAACTGTATAATATGTATATACACCTACCTAATTCTAAATACTCAAGTCTAAACTTAAACATATAAGGAGTAACCAATATCTGGAAAAACATAATTTAATACCTACTGTTTGTACTTATTTGTTTCAATATAAATAAATATATTATAATAACATATTAGTAATAAAAATCACCACCAAGCACCAAGTAAATATGAAAATGAAAATAAATGTTTTGTGTCTTATCATATTATATTAATATAGTATAGATTTAGTCTGGGTACGATTATAGATCACTTGATAAATGTGTCTGAATGTTCATATAATAGGGTCTTATTTATTATTTAGGAATAATATTAACTATAAGCCCTGCTTCCATACTAGGAGGTGACTCATCGTTATAAATTATGTAATATGTTCCCTAGTTCCCCACAAAGAAGTAAAAGCCCCACCCTGCAAAATGTGTTAACTGTTTAATAGGGGTTAATATTCATACTTGGGGTTACATGTTATAACAGTAAGTATTATTCTAAAAAAATTATTTAAAAATGATGTTTTTAAGGTTCAGTAAAGTATTCAATACTCTAAAATAGATCATTTTTCTATCAACTATTTTTACCTATTGGCTATAACCTTAATTTTAAAAATAAACTACTACAGTGTTTATGAATAATGTTTAATCAATATATCAAGACATCAAGTTCTTCAATGCAACACTGCTTGTAGGTATAGACTTTAACTGTCTCAAATATGTGTTTCCTGAAATATAAAACTAGTTATTTTATACTCAATAATTTTCTCAAGCAGGATCTACTAAGAATTTATAAAATGTGGTACTTTATTACCTATGCTATCAGTTTTAGTAATATTTAGTGAAGTTTGAAGTTTGAACATTTTGATTAAACTTTAAAATTGGATTTTTACGAGTTAAATAAAAAGTTTATAGAACTTAAGTCCCATTTATGAACCCGTTTCAATAAAATATCACTCCACACATTTTTTATTTTTCCAAATGTATATTTGGTTATAATATATAGGTGCATACTTTATATTCAATAGATAAACGTAATTCTCACATGATCCTTGTAAATATAATGTTAGAAAATTCATGAATACTAAGAAACAAATGCATTATTTATAGCAGTAAACATAAATGTTAACGTGAATAGGTATCAACTACGAAATCATTAAATCAAAGATATCATAATAAACGACCAAGCTTCTACTTAGGCTACTTCATTTACGAAAAGTTTATTGTTTTGTTTGTCTTTATTATTATATAGGTTGTCCGGCTCATAAAATAAACTTTAAAAAAATGAATAAATCGGTAACATTTGTAATGAAAATACATTTATTTCTATATATTTACATTCAATAAAATCTCTACTTTAACAATGTAAAACAATACACATATTTAGTATATTACCCCTACTCAAATAAAAATTTTAAAAATGTTGCCAAATTAAAAAAGTGTGTATCTATTTTTCAGAGCAGTAATAATTGATGGGTTATGTAACGATTTATAAATAAAACGTTAAACATTTAAACCGTGTATTGCATTTATTGTTTTTTTAATATTTAAATACAATAATAATAATCCAACCAGTTCAGTCACTCATGTAACTTTAAATTTTCACATATTTTAAATTTTTACTGTAGTTAATATGCGTCTAAAAATTAAAATGATAGTAGCAAAATAAATCACTTAACCCTATATAACTTTAAATTAACAAATCCACATGAAACAAGGTATCGTAACTTACAAAACAAACGTATAATATGGTTCAAATAAATTTAAATATAGTATTTTAATATTAATGAACAGTAATAATTATCAGTCAACACTTGACAGTGTTATTTGTATTATTTTAAATGTAAAAAATACCATTTCAGTATTTCACATTTGTTTTTTTTGTTATTATTTTTAACCCTAATTTTCTTAGCGGGAGAGAAGAAATAAGTAATAATAACACAATACCTTGTATAGTTGTAAAAGTTTTCTAAAATAAGGAATATTCTCAAATTTAGTTTTAATCACTGGTATATTACATTAAGCTAACAATTTTATTCTTAAGAACATTCTATTTTAAAAATGTTATAATTTAATAAGTTTTACACAAGATAATTATTATTAAATGTATCCTACTTTATTAAATTATTCAACTGTATTAATGTATTATTTAATATTATCTTTTATTAACCTCAACAAAATTACTTCAACTTATAAAATATACGTACTATACATTAGTGACGTATTTGTGAGGCCACTGCAAGGAAGTGATTTATCACTTCTCTGAAGATAATTTTTATGATGATTTAATAGTTGAATAGTTGAATCCAGTCCACGGATTGATTATAAATTTAAAATAAAACAAATAAACTATTGCATTTATTATTTTAAACACATTAGAACTTAAGTACCTATAACAAGGCTTATAAAGAGATATTTTACTTCAAGATTTAATATTTTATTTGATAGATAGCAGTTCTATACTGACAACAATAATTCAGATCAGTGGCAAAGAACAGAGCAAAGAGGGATCATATTTGTCATCCCCCTCTAAAATAAAGGATTTACTCAAGTAATTCAGTATAAAATACTATTTTCTAATGTGTCTTCTATATTTAATATGTTAAGTAAGTTACTGTAAACTCTGTAAACTGAATATTCTCTCTACATTGTTTTGAGTTATAAAAATAACGTAAGCCAGTTTTCTAAATTATGGGTTGCAAGTTGTGTTAAATGAGTTTTTTATTTAAAATGAGTTTGTATTTGTATACGGTGTGAAAACTATAATATTTATATTCTTCGTATAATATGTAAAAAAGTATTATTGAACTACTATTAAGTAGTAACTAAAAAGTATTAAATGTATTATAGGTACCACCTATAAAGAAAACTCCGAAGGAAAATCTTGTAAAAGCTTTGAAAAGTTATAAAATAATTATTACGAACTTTTAAATTTGGTGTAGTCGCATTCTTTTCTAATGACAGTTCCTACATTATATTATAACCAATATATTAATTTTATACGTAGTTCATAATCGTTTTTTTTATTTAATAACGACCAGTCGCCCAACAACAATATTAATTGCTAACCAATTTTCCCCTACCACAATAATTTTAATAAAACGGAAGTATAAATTCTCCAACGAATATAGAGCAACTGTCTCCCCACTACCGTTATTTCTTTTATATCGTTCATCCGGATTATATTAAATACGTTATAAAATATGAATAACAAATGTGCGATGTACAGCTTATCTCACTATAAAGACATATTCATAGTTTTCATGACCCTATGCTTACTTGTATTGCTACATCAATGTCACCCACCCGTTTTGATAATTGTTAATTTCCGATGATAACAATTAGTATCATACATCTTCTTAAATGAACAGAAAAAATAAATTCAACGATAATAATATGTTCAATCAATTTTTATAATTAAACTCAGAATTTAAACAAATTTTAATTTTTGAAATTTTTAAGTAATACGTTAAGTAGGTACCTACTTATAAAGTATAGTGACAATTGTTTTTATATCTTTTCTGGATTTTATCTAGATTGACTAGATTTTATATGAATTTTACTTATCATAATAGCCTATATATAGGTACTCACTACATTGGTTTCTTACTATCTTAGTATATAGGTACTCCGAACCTGTGAATACGAGTATGTATATAATATGTGACTGATATGTAGGTACTTCCTTCTTCATAAACTCATAACTTGACGCACCACCCTTATATCTCTATTGTTCGGAAACAGGAGACGCGTTACATCTAACCAAAAGTGATGTTAAATGTTCACTGCAAGTAAACATGCATACGTACAAAATTTGCTTTGTGGACATGTCACCGCTCTACACAAAACTTTACACATCACTCGCAAGCGATGACTCCAAATTTATTTTACCTATATTTTCGAATCGGATGGCGTGACAGACGCAAAGAAAATGTGGCTGTCGACCCTTTTATTTATAAGGCTGAAATGGAAAATAACGCTATTACCCGCTTGCAAGTAAAGCTGCGGATTTCTACTATACGATGCCGTGTCGTGTTTCAAATATTTAATAAATAGCTGGTGACAAAATATTGGTAACACGTTAACTACAAGTTGATTATATTCAACTCTACACACCTTATTGCAGTGCAGTACTGTAAACTGCCTGTAGTAGAAACACAAAACATGATGGCTTAACGTACAGCATTTGGATGACGATAGCCTCAACTGTGGTTTATAAAGTCTGTCATTTCGACCTCAGTAAACTATTACGCCTGAACCGTTATATATACAGCATACTGTAATTAGGTATGTAAATTAATTGAGGAGTCATTAGTATTTTTACAGCTACTGACTTTCCAGTTAATTTAGATACTATTTATTCGATGTCCACAGTACACATTGTTTTTTGTTTACGGTATACATGTGAACGATATTTTCCTTCACTTGTGAGTTTTAGTTTTATAGAAAAATGCAGTCGTCACCTGAGCTTACCAGCCTTTTCATCTTCTCGTGCGCCGTCTGATTTTGAACGATTTTGGATCAAACCATTTTTGTGCCATCCTCTACGGATTTTTTTTAATTATTATACAAGATACCTATATGTCTATATTGCTATGTGATATAGGTTTAGTGAAATAGTCACGTTTTACTCAGCCTGTCAATTTTTAGGAGGTATTATTAAAATGTATCGTAATATATCATAGTACCTATAGAAAATAAAATTTAATAAATGTTTATTTCAAGCAAATAAAAACTAAGTGAAGGTGCTTGAAAATCAATTTTATATGACATATTGACATGTATTAAGTATATAAAAATGTATTATTATTGAATCATATAGATAGAGTAGGTATAAAAAGAAACATACCTATAGTAATTGGAAACCTCAATATCTAACCATCATTATACTATTGCAAAAAAACCATAATAATTACTAATCACAATGACCGATATACTATGTGTAAATTGTTAACTATCTACGTACAAATGTATCATTGAAATCAGCTGTGCATTAGCGTTATCTATCTTTACACCTGCAGCTGCAGTATATTATACTAATTAGTAATTACTATATCGTCTATAATAAAACATTATGATTATGGAAACAAAACAAAAAACCAATCGATAGTGAAATTAGAGTGAACACTCAGAACACTGAACACTGTGTAGTGGTGTAGGCATTATATAATATATGTAATATATTTGCGACTAGACACATATATAGTGGCACACCTATAGACTATATTATAATACCTATGTTTATTTGTAGTTTGCTAAGCAATTATCAGAGACGCATTCAAAATTTTCGTCCGTTGTTATTAATTTGTTGACATATTTTTCTCATAATTTATAAACGCATTTTTGACAATAAAAAAATTAGTTGCATACATTTTGTAATATTAAAAAAAAATTAATGAAAGAAAAATAAAATAGTAATTTACTTACCAAATTGTAATAACTAATAAGTAATAAGAAAGGCTGGGCATTTACGAGTTAAAAAGTTAAAGTTAAGTAACTAAGTTACATAACTAAATACTTTTTTCAAGTAAACTCTAACTTAATGAGTTGAATTGTTTTCCATTGTATGAAGTAACTTATGAGTTAATTAATTTTGTTGTCTAATTAAGTTAATTTCTTTCCTAAAACCACGTATTTAAAATTTATTCTATTTTGTAAAATTTAATTTTATAAAAAAAAATAATAATAATCGGAGATCAGGTGTTATCTTAAAATATAATATGTAATAAATACAAATGTATAATAATGGTTATAAAATTGTATATTCACAGAATATATTATAATGACAGAAAATTATAGGGGTAACCACGTCTCGAGATTCTCGAGATTCGAAAATAGAAAATTATAGCCAGGTATTAACAATTCACTCAATATTCTATACACGGTTTAACTCATTATATATTAACCATTATTAATTAATATATAATAATTATCTTAACTAATTAACTATATAACAACTTTTAAGAGTTCAAAAAAATTAGTAACTTTTAACTTAAAACTTAACTTACATTTTTTAATATTAACTTAACTTAACGAGGTAAAAAAATTAGTTAACTAGCCCAGTCTTGCTATAAATTAATATCAAAATTATGGATCAACTCGTTCCTTAGAGACTATTGAAATAATAGGTAAAATATAAATAAATTCAATGTTCAACATAGATAGATTGAGCCATTGAGGTATGGGTACTATTTTGTATACTATAGCCTATAATATTATGTATTAAACATTAATATTTATTCCTAAAATGATTATAGAATAATCTAAGGTCATAATAGTAAGGTTAAATAATAATCACCTATACGGCTCTATTATCGCCTGATGCTGCATTTATATTTCTAATATTTTAATAATAACAAACTCAATTATGTCCATATACAAAACGCCATAAAAGGGCCGCGAGGAGCAATCTCCAACTAACTCCCCTAAACACGTCCCTGCAGGAGTCACACGTGGACTTATAAATTTAACATGTAATTATTATATGAGAGCGAGATGCATTCTGTTATTATTCAATCAGTTATTCACTCGCATAGTCGTATTGTACACGTAAATATTGTTGTATACAGAGTGTGACAGAAGGAACTGCCCAATGTACGTAATTAGTACCTATACTAATAGTATATTTTATGATAACTTTTTTTTTACTATATAAACATTAAAAATTAAATTTATATGTATTCAAAAATGATAAATATTGATTAGAACAAAAGTTATTAGATTGAGTTAGACAATTATCTTAATTTTTTCTTGTTACAACCCGTATTCAATATATTTGTATAACTTGTATTAAAACATGAATTTATATTTATACCTTTCATGTTCCGTTTGTTTTTGCGCTTTGACTTTTTACGCTTGTGATCGCTGCCGTTGAATATTTTCTTCGACGACAAGTATATTGCTCTTTTCACGATGTAGTACAGACCGAAAAATATCATAATCCGAATCGGTGTCCGCCAAAATCCCACGGCACTAATAACGCGAGCCAGTTTTATTACAAGCGTACGTACGTATAAGCGTCACTACGAACGAAACCAATACGTTTTTTTTTTATTTGTAAATATCACGTAACGACATAATACCTTTTACCGTTCCTATTGTTTCTATAAATGCTTATTCCGATGCATAAAAATTTAAAAAAGATATAATTAAACTATAAGGATATTATATTGTTTCATTTGTGTAATAATAATAAAATATTATCGATGATGTCGATTATATATTATTATTATTACGCAGTGGGGCGTGTAAACTGTAAAAAGGCGCACTTAATCGCTGTCGATAGCGACAGAATTTTAATAACGGGCGCGGACACTGCTTCGTTGTAGTACAATAATATGTAATACATGTAACGAGAGCAAGTGAAAAAAAATAAAAATAAAAATGAGTTCGATAAAGATTGAATACTATATTATAATATTAAACACTCTGGTAGGTATAAATAAGTTTAATAATTAATTATAACGTGACGCGTCGGATACGGTTCATAAAATAATTATTCTTCAAATTATACGTATAATATGCGTTATTGCGTAATACAATATTGGCTCGATGCAATGTCAATAATAATGTAATGTATTGTTGTGTTCGCGAACAAAGGAGAGATCGAAAATCGAAAAAACAAAAGAAATGTCACTGGAGAACAAGCGACGAGACGACGAGACGGCGCGGGATGACTTATCATCACATATTGTGCCGAGATGGTCGGATGCCAAGGCAGATGTGTCGGCGGGACCGCGAACGGAACAGCCCATTGGTCGTTGTATTAATAGACGTGTGAGTGTGGTTCGTTCATCGCGTCCGCTGCAGGGGGATCGAGTCGTTTATAAATTATTATATTTTTTTTTCACTTAAAAGAAATATTTACAATATATTAAACTTAAATATATGGCACAAGTAAATTTGATAACATAATTAAAAAAGAAAAACACTATTAATACACGAGATACAGGTGAGACTATATACGGGAAAATTTTAGGTACCCATTATATAGAAGCACCTCTCTGATTATTATAATATTACGAATCATTACGGACGGTGCACATTATATAATTACTAATTAGAATGTAATGATTACATTATAAATTTTATACCTAAGAATTTATATATTATTAAACCGTCACCGCCCTTGTTTCTTCTATATTATATTGAAATAATCAAAATGAGTCTAGTCGTAGAGAGCTCTTGAAATACCGAATATACATCACAACTGTTGAGTAATGAGTAGTGTTGATTTTTAAGAAGAAATGTGGATGGGGTTATGAAAACAGATCCATCGTTTTTTTATTTTTTTTAATGCACGCGCCGTAATTTAAAAATAAGAACTATATTAGAGTATTATAGTCGGATTTTGAATAACCTTTGTAAGAAAAACTAAAGTGGATAGGTACACTCCAGTTTCCCCTTGTCGAAACAGCCACTGCAGACTATATTAGGTTATTATAAATTAAAACGTATATTTTGTGCACTGGCGTACTTATTGAATAACTCAGTATATAAAGTACCTTCTACAGTTCTAGGCCTATCTCAAAATTATAAAATATATCCCGTGTATGGTACGCAGGCACGCAGTAATAGTGCAGGATGCAGGTCGGATGGAAGCTTAAAATAAACGTATTGGTTGGATATGTTTTATTCTATTGTTCAAACATCAAAGATCAAAATATTAATGTCAGAATTCTTAATACTTTTAACATTTCATTGTGCAAAAAAAACATTAATACTTTTTATTTGAAATATGAATAATAATCGTACATAATCCTGCAACTATTATATTTATATTGCGTATATAGGATGAATTTACGATTACACGGCCTGAAATTCAGTGTCAATCACTTATTATCACAAATTTCTAATTTATTCTATAATAAATATTATACTTATATTTCAGATTATGTATTTGATTTCTCGAATCTATCAATTCAAATTTCAGATAAAATCAATGTTTTTAGTTTGTCATTTTAAAATACCTAGCTGCCTAGAGTCTATACATATTTTACAGCACTTCTGTAAACAAAAACATATATATATGTTTAACTATATTTATTTATCTACATGACTAAAGGTAAAAAAGTTGATTGATTGTGAAGAATATGAAAAATGTTTATTGTGTATGAAGATAATAATCTAATAAACGAGTTCACATTTTTAATTTTTTTTTTCGTTCCATCGTTGGTTATATAATGGAGGGAAAAATGTTAATTAACCGAGATTGGACTGACGGAAGTAATTTAAAAATAGAAATTTATTATTTGACATAGGTGTCTACTATCTATTGACTACACAGTACGTAGGGTGGGTCGAAATAATAAACATTGAATTGAAAGCTAAAACAATACCTACTCAACATTGTCGTTTTTTGTTATTGCTGATTGCTTTTTTATAAAACGGCATGTATGCTATTATTTTATATCTAAATATAAATGCATTATACAAGTAAGTACCTACCATAAGTCGTACAAGAATATACATAATTTAACTAGGTGCCTAGTGAATATTTTTCATAATCATAACTCATTATAAATTATCAGAATATAAGTATATAATAATTTATGCTGACATCATGATATAATTCAATTCATTGTGTCAACTGTCAACACCATAATACATGAATACATAACACTATTTTTGATTTCAAGCAAAGCTAGGTAGTTCCTATAATAAAGTTATAACTATGTACTATGCTTCTAAGATTTTTATTTCATAATATTTTTAAATTTTGGCAGAATATTAAAATACTGATGATTTGTCAAAAGATTTAGCTGAAACCCTGTACAACTAATTTATAGATTTTCGACATTTAATGTTAATAGTTTTAACTTTTAATATGATTCCATAATTTAAAATTAAAAAAAAAATTCACTCAGAATATTAAAAAAATGTAATTGTTTGAATATTTTAAATTAAAACCATTAAATGCTAAAAACTGCTAACATTTGCAGTTAGTGGTTAGAATGGAAATAATAAAGTTTTATTTATAATATTAAAATTATCATAAGAATATTCTTTATTTAATAGTGTTCATACTTTCAAAGGTACATTGTTGAATCATTTTTATAATCTTAATATAATATATATATATATACCTCTATAATGTTTATTTTAATAAATTGCACATAGCCACATAGGTAATAAATAATAATACAATAATATAGAGGCTTAAACATACCGTTTTTTTAAAATTATTTTTTAATATAAATTTTAAATGATTAAGTGCATAAAAATATTTTTAAGACAGATAAATGATATGACAACTGAAAACAAAAATACCCACACAAAATAATAACTCGATAAATCTTTTATTGTATTAAATAATAATGATCTGCAGTAATTAATTAATAAAAAATGTTTACTTAAACCAATATTTGGTAAAAAATATTTTAATAAATAAATTAAATTCTAGTATATTATAAATTATGTATAATAAAAATATGGAGCCTAAATGTGAACCATATGTTAACAAAATACAAAATATAAAAATAATTATGTGGTACTGAGCCAAATGTTGGATTATTTTTATCCATATTATTTTCATTTGGCGCGAAATAAGAGCGGGAAAATATAGAAATACAACACAATATTCTATTATGATTTATACCTCTATCTATTTATTGTGCTTTTCATTGGTTATTACTTATTAGTTATTAGTATTATTATTATTGTTATTATTATTATAATTGATATAATGTTATAACTTATAACTTTGATGTAAGTAATTATATTTTAGTATTCTATATTAACTAATAAGTATTGTTCGACACTTCTTCACTATTATATCGATGAGTGGTGGCCAAAAGAGTTATTCTTACCGATATTAGGGTTTGCCACATTAAATTGTTTTAAATTAGTTAAGGTTTTGGATACCTATTAATTAATATGGAGTTTGTAGTGATCAGTATGGTCAGTGGAATATTTTTTTATTTATATGGGGCATAACTTAAATAATCTTTTCATGGCCTTTTTAAATACTTATTTTTTTTCATGAATTATTAAATGTAAGTGTAAGTTATTGCAAGGTATATCGACGTAATGTTTTTTGTAATTTGTAGCAACCAATTTAATCTTTGAATAATATTTAGACAGAATTTAAATTCTGAAATACTATTTTGATGAACTAAAGTTATTGCCTATTGACCATTTACGATTAGAGACTAGGGTAAGTACCTACACAGTACTCAAGAATGATTTTTTACATGCACCCTTTTTATGTCTACTGAGTATTGTAATTCAAAGGTTTTTCACTCTTTTATTATTTTTTTCATAGTCCAAGAAATTTTTGAGTAACTAATTTAGGCTAGTTAAACCTGTGCACTGGTGTTATTTTATGATTATACTTTTTAAAGGCTCGAGGAGGTTAGTATTTAAACACAAAACAATTAAACTTTACAATTTCTAAAGGTAGTCTATTTTCTTTTTTCATTTATTTTTAAATAATATTTTGTACAATATTATGTCAATATCTTGGCATATTGTTAGCAAATTACATGGAGTAGGTTGTACATAGTCAGTTTAACAATAAATAATAAATTCTACTATGAACTTCGTATCTGTAATACATATAGGTAATAGGGATAACTTACAACTATAATAATACTGCATAATAGCATACTACTTTAAATGTTACCTGATATTAAGTATATTATAACTCTTGTTTTATAGTAAATCGTAATTAATGACCATGAATCCATAGTAAAATCTGGGTAAATCCTATAATTTATCTAAATTTCAGTGTGAGTACTTAACACCCATACTGTCGATTAATGATATCCATAATTTGTATTATTTACAATTTTAACCATATTAACCGTGATACATTTTGTAACTAATAAAGAAATTATGAAAATAAAAATAATATGTACATCTTGATTTTGAAGTTTCTAATATCTATAATACAATAATCATTACTTAAAAAAAAATGTAAACAATATTATACTGTGTACTATTTTGGCATACAAATGTTTGTTAAACCGATATCTATAGGAATTGTTACACATTTTTTAAAGTGTATGCTACCACAGTTCCTCACAACCGGTAGCTATATTGTTTATCAACAGAATATGTAAAATAATTCATTAAATCGCTGTTTTCTGAAGTAAATCATTAATCCTTTCGAACTCCAGAAGAATTTTTTTAACTAGGAAAGCAGGCTCAATGTGACTTAAATTGATCATTTAATAAATTAAAAATATTATTTATTATATTTATTTTAAATTATAACATATTTTTATTTTTTTCGAAATTATAGTTAGGTATAGGTATATATAAAATATAAATATTATGGGTACACAGTTATATAGCCATATAGCCATAAATATAATTTTTTTTTATTTGGAGAATTTTCTATCTGATTGAAAATTTCTTAGGCGCCACCTTCAAAAAAAAAATCATAGATACGCCCTTGAATCCCTAAGTCTTCTACATGTGTTAAGATTTTGTTATGAGAAGTACATGGATGTATAGGAGTATAGGACGTAGTTAACCCTTGGTATTGTATTTTTTTTTACTAGCGAGAATTGTTGGCACTGTTTTAAATGTGGCGTTTCTAAGTTTCTTGTCCCTTCGAAAAAAATTTTATCTTGGCAAATTACCATGAAAACTTAATCCGTTTTTAAATTTGTTAGCAAACCATGAAAACACAGATAGAAACAGATACGTCGAGTCACAACTCACAAATTATTGATGTTATAATTAAATAAGATTCTAATAGTTTATTACTTTCAAAAGCGGTTAAGTATCAGTTTTTTTATACAACTATATATAGTTTTAGACTTCATAGTAGGTAGATAGTGTGAATACTAAATAATCACAATTATGTTTCGAGAAAGTCGTTATAATCATTAACACCGTATAAGTACTATTATATCTACTTTCAGGAAGCATTAATAAATAATTAATTCCTGTAATGTTCATTATACGTTTAGGATCAAATATTAATTGTTTTTTATTGTTTAATTTGTTTTTTAGCCATATAATTTATAAACAAACACTGTTAGACTTCATAGAATATTATATATATACTATATGTTACGGTAGTATAAATGTGTATGTTCAAAGTCTGTTTTGTTTTTTTCACCGCAGTAACACTATGTTTAAGCGTGTATGTTCCACTCAAGGGAGATACAGATATTACCGTATTACACATCACAGGCAGACTACACAGTAGTTACTGGTTATCCCTTATCCACCAATTTACAGTCCACACAAAAATATTTACTGTATTGCATCTTCTTGGGAGATTTCACAATCTTTGTCTACCAATTTGTAGCTTAAAAAACTATTTATCTACTTTAAAATTATAAGGAGATTACACTCACAAAATTGGTTTTGCCACTCACTCCAAAATGTTTACTGAATGAACAACAATTTTTTTTTTATGTTGTAAAGTTGTAAGTTTCTACAAATATTTAAACAAAAATGTTTATTCAAACAATGTTGTGTTCTTTTACTAGAAATAATTATTCCAGTATTATAAAATGGTCAGGAATAAATTTTGCTAGGTACAAAAAATTGTTGTACATACTACATTACAGTGCATACGGTAAATATTTTCGAGCGAGTGACAAAACCAATTTCAAGTGAGTACTGTGTAATCATTCTGTAATTTTCAGAAATTTAAAGAAGAACCCAACAAGAAAAAGACCCATTGATAGACCGAGAATGAGGTGAGAAGATGTAGTGAAGAATGATGTGGAAGAGCTAGAAAAAGGAACAAATTGTAATGCTCGAGAAACTGGCTTGGACGTGAAAGGCTTGGGTATATGGCGGAATGGTCCGCTGATACCCCCTCCCTCCGGGTACGTTAAAATAATTACATACAAGTTTTAATTCACCCTTATTCCAGTTATTGGTAAAAATGTGAAATATATCAAATACTTTCAAGTCTATTAAATATGTACACAAAATATTGTAATGAAACAATTTCACTAATTAGTACCTACCATTTCAAAATAAACCTGTAGCTATCTATATTAGACAAAGTGAATTCAACTAGCTAAACAAAAAATAATTCATTGACTATGTATTTTAAATTCTGGTCAGAACAATGAATGACGTATTTGTTCAACAATGTGTTTTTTTAGTTTTTTTTTTAGATTCTGAGTGGTGCGATGAATGTATTTGTTTAAAATGATGTGTCTGTCTGATTAGTGAGTCATCATTCTTTTGGAGCAGTAAAAATGCTTCAATCTTTAATTTTTAGCCTCTTAGGGTGGTACCTAGTAACAAGATCAACTAGTTGGTACTTTGGAGGGTCAAAAGTAAAAAACTACTACTTACTTATTTTCAAAATAATAATAGTTCTATTTATAAATATTTGAAATTTTCGAAATTTTTCCAGATTTGTGTATAATAAAAATGATTATATAATATTACATGTGGTCTCTTTTTGTCAAATGTTAGTTCAATCTACGTATGACTACGTCCTACCTTATACCTAACTGAATAAACTGATTAAATAATTAACTAACTAATATCAATCTAAATATAGAGTTAGATACTGAGAAATTATTAATAAAAGCTAACTGACACACACCTATTTCTACTCTGAGCATTGAGCAGTGCCGTCATTTCCATGGGGAGGGGGAGGAAATTGGGTTTCGTGCATTTTTTTAAACTGCCAAACCTGCATACTTCCGAGTAGGTACTTATTTAACTATAAATATATATATTTTTTAAACGTATTAGATATATAGTAAATTTTATAGAAGAAATACATAAAAATCCGACTCCTCTATGCTAGTTGAACATAATTAAGATAACATTACTTCGTAGTAAACACATTTTTGCGTATTGCACACATGAATTGAAATACAAACTCAAAAATGTTCGTGGTCCATCCGCCATATTATACAATTGTTACGTTTTTATTGATTTTGCATTTCATATGTTTTCTTTTGAGGGGTGAATTTACCAAAATGTCTAATGACCGATTGTTTTTATTGGTCGCTATGCAATAATGAAAATGTCACAACCTATATTTATAAAGTCTAGTACATACGCGTAGGTATACTAAAAAAGTCTATCAGATTTGCACTTCCGATGTAGCAAAAAAGGAGTTCACTGTTTTTGATGAGAAACTGGTTGTGGCGTTGGTATCACGCTTTACGTGTTTTATAAAAAATATAAAATACAACCTGTGTGGTTCTATACTTAAACTAAATACATACTTCTGCCTGCCACTGCAGATATCAATCGATAAGGCGTGTGCAACGTGTTTAATGTTTACAGTGTTTATACTGCAGTGCAGTATGTATATACGATGTATATGGGTAATATTGTACATAAGAATGTATAATGTATCTATTTAGGTATGAGTGTATGACTTTCTAATAGGTAAACGCGTAAAAACTCGGTTATAAGGTCAATTTTCGATCGGTTGCAACGATTTAACACGTACGTTCGTACGTACCTAACTTGCTCTGCAGACTACTAATAATATAATACAAATACATAATAATTGAAAAAAAAATACTATACGGACTTGTATTTTTTTTAAATTTTTTGTCACCCCTATAATGCATATTGTATGAATAGTGCCTATATTATAATATAATACATTAATCGCCTCACTTCGCGCGCTATGAACACATGACGTATAATTTATCCATATTTCTGCACGAGTGAGCGTATGTATAGACTATAGGTATATAGATTGGATCGCCCCGCCGAATTAATGTCATTTAACTCACTTGGCTTCTCCATTTCCCCGTCCATCGGTTATTCAGCCGTGTCCGTCGCGTCCGTATTCGCGGGTCCGCGGCCGCTTCCGGTACGACAGTGACTCATCGCGTTCGACCGGCCGCAACAACCGCCGACACGATATCCGCCACCCTCGTCGTCGTTTCGAATAGACGAGTAAACAATCGTACTCGATTCATGGTCGATAGGTTTTCCGCGGTCGTCTTACGTGTGATGTTCTATCGATTACACCGATTTATACGCGTATTACACGATTGCCCGCGAATAGTGGCACGACGGATGATGAGAGGGGTGGTTGGTATTATTTACACGTTATTTCAGATTTTAAAATCTTTAATGTATTTTTATTAAGACACGAGTATTATCTTTTAATAATATACCTAATATCCTTATTACATACACGATATGTCGCAGGGACGCACCTAGTATAACATGGTAACAAATGTACCTCCGTCACCGTCGTAGTTGTATTGTTACGACTGTTGTTTCATATTGCTATAGTCTCTAACTCGAGTTTGGTTTTCTAGAAAAAAAAACGCACAAACACGCCCGAACACTCTGTCGCGGGGTTGTGTTGTACCTAGGTACTAGTATCCGTCGTCTCGGTAGCACGCGCGCGCCCCCGATCGATAGCACTGCGCGAGCGTGTGTCTATGTGCCATGCTTGTGTGTGTGTGTGCGGTTGACGTGCGCCTCGTCGCAATTCGCCTCGACGGCAATACGGCATTGTATCAATAATTCCATACATTTACAGTGCAACTGGTCGTTTTAAGATGATGTGTATTTTTATGTTAAATTGTGTTAATAATGTACATATAATTTGATCTCAAGTGGCTGGAATGATTAAGATTCAGAATATTATTTAAAAACACGGAAAGTGCAGATTAACGTCACCTTAATTTCGCATTACCGTAGTTGTATATAATTATCTAAGGTTGCGCGCTGTATAGTGTCTTATACTCTTATACCAGCGGTTCTTAAAACATTGTCAATGACACTTTTGCCTGGGTTCCTCGGCCTTATCTACTAAAACGTTGAAAGTTTTAACTCTCTACAACATATTTATAAGAAAAAGCCGTATCCGCTGTTATTTATATTAAAAACAAGTTTCGAAAAACTTCGTTTTTAAGCTTTCGAATATTGGCCCGATGTGGCCCTATTCGAAAACTGATGTCTGAAATGCACACCGCCCTTCGCGTTAATAATAAACACTAAATTTGCAAAATATATAAAAATATTAAATTTCTATTTTAAAGAACTGTCGTAGGACACAACAAATGAACAAATATTATTATAAGCACATTTAATCGAGTCATACGATCACCACCACTGACCACCCATACGACTCTTAGGTACCATGACTTATATATTATCCTAGTTTTTGTTTTGCTACATCTGCTAAAACTTACTGACTATAAGACGTAATACTTAATATTATTATTTACATGTTTACTCAACCTAGTTAATTTTTTATATTTATCCGTGATACAACAGTAACTATAATAAATAAATATGAAATGTTTATGTTTTTGTGTATCTCCTTATGCGATTTGTAATATTTGCATATTTATATTTGTATAGCCGTTTATATTATAATTACATGAGAGTTATTATAAACAATTTTGTAAAAAAAAAGTTTATTCGAAAAAAAAATTGGTAAGGACTAAGGAGTCTACGTACTTCAAAAGCTTAAGAACCACTATTCTATATTTTTCGGTCGTTGATTAATTTGACTGCGAATAATGTGTGCTCCAGACTTGAAGTACAATTCGCATTTGTGATAAATGTATAGGTAATTACTAATTACTAATTGCAGATTTGAGGTAGTGATAAACATGAAATGCAATCGGAATAACCCTTAAGGTATATGACTTAAGAGTAATAAAGGGACTCAAAAATTAGTTTACTTGTATGATGAAGAATCGATGATTTACATTTTATAATATGTAATATTATATCAATTATCGTTTATGCTTATTGGTTTATGAATTTTATAAGAGCTACCTACGTTGAAATGTTTTAAAACATAAGAGATAATATTATAATAATATATATATTGGTAGGTACCTATTATAGGTAATAGCCTTTCTTCGAATATCCTTTATCATTAAGAGGCCGGAAGTGAGACTCATTCACGCAGTGTATTATAATGTATTAGTATATTTAGAATACATATACAGACTGATTCATCAAGCATGATGCTCGCCTCCATTGATTTCTTTAATAATGAATTTATTCAAATTCTGATTTTTGGAATTTATAAACATAGGTAGGTACTTGGGGCCGCATTTTCTAATTCTTGAGACTATTCTGTACCTACTACTGAGGAAGATTAGGTTATCCTGTGACGAAACAAACTTCTGTTTTTCAAACGAGAACCCACCCCTTCTTAATTTGCTGTGATTTATTTAGTTGATATTTTTATGAAAATGTTGATGTATACCTAATTAAAAATTGGAACGAGTATAGTCATTATTATCCTTAAAAATAGTCTTACAAAAATATCAAGTTGACGTATAATTGGATTTGGACATCTAGTATTTATTATACTAGGACAATTTTTAAAAATTAGAAATGTTGATAAATTAATATTAATCACCGACATTTTCAAATCACCATTACCCCTATACGGCCTTTCATCAAATCCAACAAACAAATTTAACGTTTGAAATATTAAAATCTGTTCATTCCAGATCCATTATCATTATGGACTTATTATTCTTAGTATTCAAAGTTAAATAACTCAAAACTATTCGTTTAAATTTTTATTTTTATTTTTGATACGTCATAATTTTTAGAAAAATTATACGCTATATACATAACTAACAGTAGAAAACTGGTGTTCATTTATGTGTAAACAGGACATTCCTCAAGTAACACAAAAATATCTCAAGAATTTGAATACAATAAGTATTTTTAAAAATCCCAAAAATTAGATTTTTAATAACTGTGTTATTGAAGAAAAAAGGGAGTGAGTATACTTGCAATGGACCACCTTGTATATTTTCAATGAGTGTAGAGATATTGAATTGTTTGTAATTCACAATTTTTGGTCGAGAAATTCTCGGCGTTTTTAATAATCGGCGTTTTCTGAAGACATTACTAATAATTATGCATAAAATGGTAGGTTTACGGGCTCAGACGTTTATAATGACAAGTTCAAAAATTGTATTATAAAATAATTTGAATTCTTGAGTTTCATTTATTCAAATAATATCTATATTATGTGTATTATATATAATTTACCTATTTACTCGTAGTAATAGCTATACCAGCAGATATTTATTAATTTATTTGTTATTACAATTACTGAATTTAATTTGTTATTTTTGAAAATCAAATTGTACTTATAGATTCACAACACGAACTTTGCATATAGTCTAGAGTATATTATTGAGGGTCGTCGAGTATAAGTTTGATATTCATATATTTGGTAAAAGGACATTTTACTTCAATCCAGCATTCCAGAGTCAGTGCTGTAACCATGTGTTTATATGATGGACAAGTTGTTTCATGGCTCCGCGAAAACAAAAATATTACTGACAAACCATACCATAAAAGCATTATTCCCGACTCCTAGCATTTCATTATCCTCCAGCTCCCTTACAGTCCTACACAAAGTAAAAATCGTTTATTTTACCATAATACCCGTTTGGTTTTTGTATATCCATACATACCATATATTCGTATCTACATAACTTTGAATACATTCAACCTTTGAATTTTGCATAATGTCTGCATTATAGAAATACAAAAATGTAATATAAAATAATAATAATAAAATATCAGTATTATAGATTATAGCTATCCTATAACTTTTATATGTACATAGTTTTAACAGTAAATTGCAAATATATTGAATTATGCATCGTTAAGGGGAGCAAAGTTCATAAGGCTTAACATAATTGTGTACAGGTTTTATAAACAAAACAAATGTGCTAAAATCTGAGCTTGGAAATAACTATAAAAACACTATTGCCCCTAGTCACGGGTTGAGAAAAGTTGCTTATATTTTTCACACGATACTGTTGTATTATACACTTATAATAATCGACTATAATAACTTGTCGCCTGCGTGTACCAGCATTACGTCATACTGGCATGCTGCTGCGCCTGCTGGTTGCTGGTACCTACAAACTTTAAAAGAATCGTACTAACAACGACATCTGTAGGTTACAATAAAAACCATAAAGTCAAGACCAAGAACAACAGTCGCCGTTGACTATAATCATTTAATACCTACACTAGTTATGTATTACATAATATTATAATCTAAAGTTAACGTAGGTATATGAAAATATAGATACAAAGTATAAAATACAAATTATAATATATACATACACGATTGAAAATCATTTTTGGGGTTTTTATATTTTAAATTAAAATAAACCGTAATACGATAATTTAATCATAATATCTAGGCTGTATTAGCTACAACACGATTGAGCAAATTTGTCGGAGGATCAAAATTCAAAGGACATAGAAATTCAAATAATTATAATAGTTCAAAATATGGTACTGGTTAAAAGTCTCCTATAAAATTATTTTTATATTATTTGGTAAATGGACATTTCCCTCCCAGACATTTTCCTCGGTTTTCGGTGTAGTTGGATATCTTCTCCCCGATTCATTTTTTGGTCCAAATATTTTCAGTTTATTAATTATTTAGGTATTATAAGTTTATATTATTTACTATTAAAAAAAATTATTATTTTTTGTCTAAAAACAGAAATCCAAATATTTTTATTAATTATACAATAATAATAATAATAATTATTATTATTATTTGTCAATTAAAGAGTAAAAACTTTGAAATATTTGAATTATAAGCAAAATTGTACATAGAAAATTTTTTAGGTATCGAACATCGATTAGTATCTGTTTATATTAAGGATCAGTTTATTACGGATAAAATTAATATTTATTGCTCTGGAACTATTTTATATTAATCGATAATATTGTCATTTGTCGAGCTGGGGCGCTGGGCTCGGCTCACGGCTCGAATAAGTTTGGTATCATAATACGTAATTGGTGTAATATTACGTGAAAATAATAAATTACAACATTTCGGTAATAAAAATTTTGCAACATAGAATAAAAATATATTCTATGCTCAATCGCGTTAGTAAAAAGTTATATGCTCAATTGTATTATGCTCAATCGTGTTTTAAGGGCTTTTTTTATTGTTTTTTTTTTTTGTTACCGACACATATCGTTGACTGTCAAATACCATACAAATTTATAAGGGCATTTATGATGATTGATAATAAATGCATATAAATTAATTATTTATATTCTATTAGTCACACTATAGTATGAAATAACATTGATAAATTTCCAAAATCATCAGTCGAGAATCATTAAAGATAAAGTCATAGGAATAAAAAAAATCTAAAGTATATTTTATTATTACGGATAGGATAAAATGTTTGTGATAATTAATTAGTATTAAAAATTATGATTTATGAGCATTTGAAAACACAAATAGGCGTATTACTTAGGTACATATTCGATTTCATAGTCGTAGTTATTAAAGTAAGTACATAATTACATAAATGCCATTATAATATAAAATTAGTTAGAAATAAGAATGTAGTAGTGTATTTAATACAATAAAACTATTTTAAATTATATACACATAATATGACATTTATAACATTTTCTTATAGGTAAATAATTTATTGAGCTAACAATTTAATAATGCATGAAAATAAATTTTTTTAAACACTGAATAATATATTTTATATTATAATATTACATAATATTATATTCCTGTAATTATGGCTTTTAATTGAAGGTAATAGGTGGTCGGTATATCATGATTTCATACTCATTGACGGATACTTCTTCCCCGTTATATGGAATATAAAGTGTTCCATGACTGGGATGAATCTAAATATAAACAAACAAAAAAACAACATCAACATATTGATTTCAAATAGAATGACCATACGAAAAGAACCTACGGAAAAATCTATATGACTATTTTGGTAAATCAACTAAAAAAAAAATGATAAATAATATTTTATACATTTATATATAATATATCGTATACACTCGAATTGTAAATTTTCGTAATTTTTCAGTGTAAGTCACAATATTAAAACAATACAATTTATTGTATAAATAATTATTTACTCAATAATAAGGCAAATTAAGAAATAGTCGAAAATAAACATAAACTTAACATATAAATATAACAGTTATAATATTAGCTCATAGTTGTTTAAAGTTTATAAGTAAAATATTACTTTTCCAGGAGTTAATGTTCCGTCATGAAGCGTACGACCCATGTAAAGTTTTTCCCCGTCAACGGTAGAACCTATAACAATAGCGTTTGGCGGAATATGGTTTCCTTGAGCTGTTTGCCACGCCACGTTTGCATGACATAAAACCTGTAAAAAAAAAATAAAAATTATTACATCAATAAGGTAAAAAATAATTTTACACCATAAGATTGTAATTTAAAATATATTATCCTACTCAACAAAGTTAAAAGTTAAAAGGGGTGAACAAAACTAATTAAAATAAAATATATTATTTCATTTAGTAAATCATGTTTTAACCAATCAATAACTCGTTTTTATTAAATTAGATGACTTTTGAAAACTATTACTGTACATAGATATTGGTTGCATATCCCATACCAAATGGAATGAAGGTCATCCTGCAATAGCACAATTAACTATAATTGTAATATGCAGTTAATGATTTTCAAAAATCATATTTAAAGAGAATCAGTCGGAAAGATGTACCTAATTCTCAACAAAATACTTTTCTACCAGTAAATGTAAATCAAAATCGAAATGTGTATAAATTTAAAAAACTGAATAGCAGAAAAAATGTGGTTCACCGAAAAGTAGGTCTGCAGCTTGTTAAGACGTTTCGATAATAGCAAATAGTTTTAATTACCTTTTTAAAAAAAATTAAAAATATAACATTTACAATCTGTACAAACCAATTAATATACAATAAGCAAATTGGTGCAAAGGAGTACAAGGCTTAAGAGGGACTAAAAGAAGGGAAGCTATATATTGATAGGGCTCTCACAATTTATTGGCTATAAATATGTTGTAAGAGATAAGGAAAACCATCAGAACAATTATAATATAAGTACCTGTACCTATAAACATTATTGCTTTCACTTATAATAGAATGAACAATATTGTACATGGTAAAAAAATTTCGCATACATTTATTTTAATATTATACATTATAACGTACTACAGGTCATCTAAATCTTTCATTTAAAACAAATGTGTGGTGAATGGGGATTACAATAAGGTCTAACGCTAAATACCACAATGTATATTATATTATATGTATACTGTGTGATATATGATATTATATTGGCATATTGTAAGCCACGTGTATGCTGTATAATATAATACACAAAGGTACCTACTAGAGTACTAGACACATGATAATAGGTACGTAAATATGTAATACAAATCTAAAACTGTACTTCCATCGGCCATCTTAATTATATATTGAAATTAAAATAACCTAACAAGACGTAGACGTTTTGCAGTTTCCGTTTAGTTATAGAATACTATGAATTCTACAATATTATAATATAGTACTCTATACAGGGTAATAAATTATTTGAACAAGGTCTGGTGCTGATAATTAGTGTCAAATATGAATTCGAATTTAAGGTTTTTTAAAAACATATTTTTATAATGTTTGTATTATATACCTATTGTAAATTGTACAACTTTATTTTTACACAGAAATCTAATTTGTATGTAAGGCTATTTAAGTTATAGGTATTTTACTTCTTTGACTACTATGCGATGTGCATAGTTCTAAAATAAAGTATTTTTTATTAAAATATTAAATATTGGACTAATAGTTTGATATTTATAAGCACTTCACGTCTTCACATAAGACTTAGACTAAACTAAAAGAGTGTTTATAAATGAAAAACTCTTAATTTGATACTCGTCATTTATATATTATAGATAGGATAGGAAATAAAAAATATGAATTGTTATAAAGAGAAAAAGGGTTAAAAATAATAAAGGTAAGTATAACATTTAATTATAACTTACCTACTTTAAATTGTATAAATCATGTTCTCAAAAACTAAAACTGATTGGAATAATATGTGATAAAAATAATCATCCTATATACACACATACATGACATATTATATTACCTATGTATATATAATATTATTTTCAACGCAGGTTTTAAACGATTATAAAATTAACAGTAATTGATCTGACCTCGAAGTGACTCAATGCGTGCTCCATGCCTCCCCAGCACACGTATGCCGACGAATGACTCGGGTTTATTTTCGCTGGCAGTAAGTCACCTTCGTAAAAAGCCCGACCCGCGTACAACGGGTCGCCGCCCTTGTCAGTGCCTGCGTGCACTGCTCCCCTGGGCAACGGATCGCCAGAATTGCACGGCACCCACAACAGTGTGTGTGGTTGATCTAACGGAACCCATCCGTAACCACCTGTGAAGAGTGAATAAAAATAATATTATACTTATCAAACATTGATATCACGTTGTATTTCTTTTTCCAATAGCTATTTAAATTTTAATTACATTTAACCATTTATATTTTAATCCAATATATTTTATTCTATTTGATATTTCACACTAACAATTATAATATACATAATATACTTTAATATAAATTTATCAAGAACATAGTTATTCTACTAAAAATTAATACTTTCAATTGTTTAAGATAAAATATTATTTTAGTTGTTTTAGCCTTTTAGGCACTTAATATACATATATACATATACCTATAGGTTATTGACACTTGCAGTAAATACTTTTTACTCCATTAATATTTTTCGGAAAAATAATTACCGTGCCTTAATTATGTATAAAATAAATAATATCATAGAAACTAAGTATGTAAAGTCATTCACAAATAATCCATTTAGAATTTATACATACCGGACATTGGTAAAATCATTGAGTATCAAAATCGAAATTCGTCAAAAGATGATTTTGAAAATCTATATTGTACATCCTAAAAAAAAATATAGATACAATTGAATCAATATAAAAAGAGGATGTACTTTGCGAGTTGAGTTGACCATGAATTTCTTGCTTGTGTAAATTACAGGAATAATTTTGAAAACTACTATGAATATCTAATATTTTAACAAGACATGGATTTGGTTACCAAACATTGGTAAACGTTTAGAAAGTAATAAAAAATAATTCAAATTTTGTATACAATTTCATATTTTCTATATATTACTGAAATATATGTGTCTTTAGAATATCGATTTAAATAAGTTTATAATACAGCAGAATGTGATATAGTTTTGAGTGTGTGATATTGTTGGTATGATGTAGTGATTGTTAGGTGTGAATCCAGTTGTGAAGAAAAAAAAAATATAGACATCAATTTTTTTTTATTCATAAAATATGTAGGTATAGGTACTTAAAAATCATAGACCCTTCCAAATAAGTCCCTTGAACCCAAGCAGCATATTGTATATTTGACATTGTTATATATTACCTAATAATGTATAATATAATATATGTATAATGTATAACTATTAATAAACAATTAATGTTAGTTTGTATATGTTGAACAATGCATTTTTAAATATAATAAGGGTATAAGGCATATACCAAAATATGAGCATACCTATGCTTATTTTTCTGCTACAATCATTTTTTTTGTTTACCTGTTACATACAATTCTGAGGTCGAAAATGTATATACTTGAGGCTGAATATTTTACCAGTTTAAAAACTATTAAAATTATTTTAATTGTCAAGCGAGCTTTTAAGTATAGATCTTTTAATAAAGTAGGCGTATGCGGAATGAGTGTGACGGTTGATGGGTACATGTATACAACATAACAACTGTACTGATTGGTACCTATGAGGATTAACAGTCATTGTTCGACACCGTGTACTCAGTCTCAGCGTAGAGTGTACTAGTGTTAGTGAGTGTTACCTAATCTGTCTATAAATTCAGTGCTTGTCTTGTGTGGGAGGGCGAGCGCAGGGGGGCTGAGTACTTCAATTGAATTTTCAGATATTTAAGCGTACCAACAACCTACCCCTAGTTTTTTTTTATTTTCTGAGCAAAGTGATGGATGTATTGATTTTACAATAATGTTTTTTTTGTGTCTGCCATCACCTTTTGGAGCAATAAAAATACTTAGTATTTCCACTTCAATATTTTTTATGGTATGGCATTGAATCAATAGTGTGAACCTAATCTTGGTACTTTAGGGGTCAACATTAAAAAATTCCCAATTCTTAATAATTGGGAAAAACAAAAAAAAAAGGAAATCAGTTATCGTCAAAATCAATTTTTTTTATAATTAAAAAAAGAATAACAGCAAATACTTGAAAATATCACAAAATGTTTATATTAACACATGGTATCATTTTCATAATAGTTTGGGTCGTTTCGAGCTATTATTATAGACATTAAAATTTTTTTTTTTTGGTTTTTTTTGTTTACAAATGTCGATAAAAATGTTTTTGCTCGGTTAAAAAACTTTAAAATACAAGGTTTCCAATAAGTTGTTATTAAAGCTAATTATTTAAAAATATTAAAGATACAATAGCTCGATTTTTTTTATAGTCGTTTTTGAACAAATTAGTCAAAAATCGAAACAACGTTGTACCTGTATAGACACCGAGTACATTCCGAGTACTGATCTCCTATCAATTATCATTTTAATGCCACAGATTTTATTAAATAATTAATAACATAATTTGTTTAATTTTATCTGTGTATTAAACCTATAGAATTGGAAAATTCAACTTAAATTATTTAGCCATTAATAGTATTATATCTTATATTATAATTGTACGAGTTATAGGCAGAAATAGGTAGTTACAATGTTACATTAAAAATATTTGCCGAAGGACGAAGCTAATGATGATTTTTTCAAGTAGGTAAGTACTAAGTACTAAGTAAAAATAACACGTCATTTACAGTGATACCGACAAAATAAAAATCATATTGTACACGATAAAATAACTTACCCATCATTTTATAGTTCTTGTTGAAATACAATTTACTAAACTTAAATTTCACAACTTTGAGCTTCACTTATGACTTATGAGTTATGAACAACAATGAACAAATACCTAATCACTGTCACTGCAATAATGATATATTATGCAGAATTTCGTGAGCACGAAGACATGTACACGGCTCAGTGAAATATGTAGATTTATCTGTAATCTCAAGTGTTGTTTGTAATGCTAATAAGATTAGATACGTTTCTCATTACTAACACATTATATTATGCATTTCATCTATGCTTTAGTCTTTATATAAGTTCAGTGACGTCATTTCATACAATGTTATTGGATGTGAATAAATATTTTTAATCAATATTAATACCAAAACCAATCCCAAAAATAACAGCACCTACGTATTTTTGAATATGAGTAGGTAATGGATATTACATTTAAAAAAAAACCATTTAATACAAACGCATAAGCCGTAGAGTGTGCCTTATTGCATTATACCAAAACAGTACCGGTAAAATGATTTTGTCTGAAGGGAGGGGGGATATAACTTTTTTAATATGCACTATTTAACTATTACAAATTATAATTTATGCTTATCAGATATTAAACATTGAAAAAATGTTCATGGAGGGATCTATCCCCCCCACCCCGTTTGACAACCTATTTTGGTACAACTAGTACCTAGACAATAAAAGTTTTTAATGTAATAACTAATAGTATAACCTAAACTAACCTACGGTCTAGGAAAAAAAAGCCAGGGAAAAAAATCACTGAAAAAAGACCCTTACCAACAAACACTAAACATTCAATGATTATGCTCTAATTATTTATATTATTTATTATTTATTACAAAGTATTCCCATGCTTTAAATAAGTTTAATATAATTATATTTTTGTACTTTTGCGTCATATTTATTTTGATGTATTTGTAGACCGTTACATGAAAAATTGAAAACATATTTTTTATTTCATGTTTAAATCTAGATTTTTTTGTATAGTTTTAATATTGCACACACTCTGCAGCGTGTTTAAAAGATGAACATATATATTATATAATTTACTACAAATTACTGTAGAAAAAAACTGCATGATTTGCTATGGATATAACAACAATTAGGGTGATATGGGAGTTTTGGGACATACTATATATATTATATATGGTCAGTGGTGTACACATGAGGGGAGGGGTGTTCAAACCCCTCTCTTGGCATTTTTTTCACTATACGTAATTAAGTGAAAATGAATAAAATTAAAAAAAAAATTTCATAATATATTCATGAAGGGAAGACCCTCGCTAACGAAGTTATTATTAGGATAGATATCAGGTATTCGATATTATTTTCCATTATATGAACGACGCATTTTGCTGTAGACACGACTGAAAACTGATTACAAATTAGTGAAATTATTGGAAATTTGTTCAAACGCAAACATGCAGGTCTACAATCAACAAATATACTTTATAGTACTGTGTACGATCCGATACAGGCATATGAATCTCGTTATAATATCTAAACTTTTCAATTACCTAGCTAAACATTTGATATTCAAATTTTTGATTTAATATATTATTTAAATTAATATATATATTTTTTTTTATAAAGTTTATTAAGGCTTCAACAACAAAGATTTAAATTAATATATTATGTATAGATAAAACCTATGTTATTTAGGTTTTCATTGTTTATTTGACAACACCGACAATTCTAATGAAGCCGATTTTAAATCTCTCGTTTAGTTCTATTTAAGTTCTAATGATTTGTCTCGTTCTAGCTGAACTTAAAATGTGGAAGTTTAAACTTGCTTTCCTAAATTATAAACCATCAAATGGAATTGATGCATTAAAATATTGTAATCGAGTGATTTTCCTGAGTATTCACATGTGATTGAATATTCTATGTACACCGTCGTTGTCAACAGCTACTCCGGAAAGAATGTTTTCAAATTTAAAAAGAGTCTTATTTGAGAATTACTATGAAAGAGGTAAACAATTTTTTGCCTTACATATTTCTTATCCATATTTACGTAGGTACATTAAATTTCATACTGAAAAATATTTACACAGGACAGATTAAATTAATTGACCATGTTGTCGGTATACCGTAGTATGAATTTAACTCCTGAAAAAGTCATTGACGAGTTGGGAAACAGACCTAGGAAATTAGTCATTATAGTCATTGTACTATAAAAAATAAATCTATGTTAAACAGTATAACATTTTGTTGTATTGAAGTATAAAATTTTTAACGTAAGGCCCGGTGGGGCTCTCATTGAAAATAGCTGTGTACGCCACTGTAAATGGTAACCGGATATTAAAAAAGAAATTACAACAAATTAAACAACCTTTATTCATTTTGAAACATAACATAGTATCATACATTTGTAGTCTTACTATGTACATATTTATTACTTGACTTAAATCGTGTGCCTAGCAAAACAATTTAAAAAATAATAAACTTTTAATAGAGAAAACAATAAAACATTCAAAAACTTTTTTGTATATTATCATCTTTTAAGTTTCTAATACAAACATTTAACTTAAATATTTAATAAGAAATAAAATTTAATATATTTAAAATCAACTAACTTATAAAAGGAAACAATATCAATATTTTCAATATTTTTGAGATTCATGTATTTCTTTAAGTAATTTTTTATCTGTTTTTAACATATTAAACATTTCATGATAATGTGTTTCATCTAAGTTTGTTTAAACCTGCATTACTGATTTTAATGAAGAAATGTCAAGTTGTGATTTTTCAGAAGTTCAATATTATTTTGTTGATTTGTGTTTAGAAAATACCTTTTAAAATAAGTACATTTTGGTGTACCTACCTATCATACTTTAGCAATTTATTTAGGATAATAGGACGTCTCCAAAAAGAAGTACTGCCCTTATAAAATAAGTACGTCTGGTTACCATAACGATATACGTATGGTTTATAATTAGGGCCCGGAATTATATGCACTAAAAATGTACGAAATATGCATCTATGTATGCACTGATCTTTATTAAAATATGCACTTAAATATGCAAAAATAGGTAAACAAAAATACATGTTAATTAAATTTATTTAGTTTAAAAATTTATATAATTCACTACATAATTAATATGGAACAAAAAAATGTATTAAATGTCATGTTGTATTTTGAACATTCACTCGTATAAATAAATATTCATGAACGAAAATCAATTAAAATCAATTAAATATATTTTTATAACATTTCTAAGTTACCCGAAGAGATACAGTTGAATACTAAAGACTTGGATAAATTTTCAAATAAAAATGCACGTCGGTTTTCAGCAAATATATTCTTGAATCAAAAAAACTTCACATTCACGGGATTTACGTAGAATATGGCGTTAAGTATTAATATTAATAACTTAATACCATTTTTTTTCTTAGATATGCATTATATTTTATAAAAATGCTAAAATATGCATACAAATTTAAAATGGTCCAAATATGCAACATATAATTTCGCATACCAACACAGTAGCTTAAGATTCAAATTTGTACCTTATCTACCTACTTTTTGTGCTATTAAAACAAAACATACAAATGCATATAAACCCAGCCCCTATTTATAATATTATGTACATATAAAGATTCTAATTAAGTTTACCTAATTAAAGATCATCTTTCCGGAAATGTTGTTTCCTATGACGGGGCTTTTTTTCTGAATACCTACCCTACCTACATACCTATATTTACTTCCATTCAATTTCAATATCTTAAGTTATTTTTTTATTATTAAAAACATTATCTGCCTATTAAAGTTTAGAATGATTTGATTACTCAGTATAATATTTATTTTTTTAATCATTTTTATAAGTAGTTAGGCACTATAGTTATAAATTGATAAACTTTGCTTAACCAACAAGGTGCATATATAATAGTATAATACTATATACATTATAAAGGTCCTATATAGGTATGTATAACGTATTAATGTGTATAATACATATTATATTATTATTATACATTGACTGTATTTTGTTCTTATCATAATAAAAACACTTCATTTTAATTCCTCGTAGAAATAAATATGCAGAATAAAAAAAACGTGTACTCTTCCTGTCGCTCTGATGTGTCATTGTAATAGACATATTAAATTTAAATTGAATGATAAATCTTTATTTAAGAAATATAAGGGCGAAAGAGTCGGGTGGATCGCCATTTATATTTCTAAGCACTAAGCTGCAGAACCATGTAATATTATATTTAAAATTAATTTTTTTTTTTCATACAGTATTTTGAACTTTTTTGAACATCGCATACCTACAAGGCTACAACTTAAGTCAATACCAACGTCAAACGTATTGTAGAATCGTGTGAATAGCTTAAAATTGAATAAATAATATTATATAAAAAGATACATTATCCAATATGCGTCTACCAATGTTTTGTGTTCTGGTGTTCTCTTGCAGCTGGATTATCCACATCATTATGAATTTATGATTAACGTCTTATTTACTATTTTAAGCCACTTAATACATTTTATCTTTATAGCTTCTATAAAAAAGAGATTATAGTGATAATTTTATTGTTAATATGATAAAATCAATGCTATTCATTATTATAGATTATAGCCTATAGGTAACAACAGTTTAATTGGTTTAGTGTGATTTGTGGCGTAGTCAGAGAAAAAAAATTGTATGTTTTTAATTGGCTCATTTTATGTAAGACAATTTTGGCCCCCTAAAATACAATTAAATCTCCGCTTATGATGAGCATAATATATCTAGTCTGACTAAATACAGTAGATTAGAATGATGTGTTCGAATTGGGTCCGTGTATAATTATTTATCGGATCATGGTAAGTATACCTAATAATTTAAAGTACGAATATAATATCGATCACTTAATTTCTGGCGATAAAATAATATTCGATGAACTACACTGATTTCGTAAAGGAAAAAATGTTGGGAGAAATTAATTACCTTCTACAAGCCTACGAATTTGTTAGTCTTTTTTCTAAGTTTATACCGGCTAAGGTTATTAGCCAACATTTTTTTAAATTAAAAATACAAATTTGGTAATATTTACAATTAATAATTAACAATTACATGTTTATAATTAATTTGAAGTGTGTTTACATTATAGTTTGACTACCTATAGAGTTTGTTGATGAGGTTGCATTTAGTGATGCATTTGATGATGTTTGAAGTTTGTCCTTCGTCCAGGATTCATTGATGTTGTGCGGAAGGTTAAGTGTGTAGGTTCGTAGATGGAGCATTCTTCGAGTACTTACCTATGTGTTTTATAGTGATGCGAGCTTGGCATATTATATTGCATGTAGGTGGATGGCCTATGCTGATTAGGAAAGAGTGTGTAGCTAAAGTGTGGCCGATTCTTATACGGGCGCAGATAGCAATATCTCGACGTCGAAAGAATAACATCTTAGAGGGAACCGTTTCTACTTGATAATTTTTGCATATTTAAAATTAAATTAATTTTCATGTATGAGAAAACGTATATTATCAACAATAGATATCTAAATACTTTTTGAAACACAAAAAATCCGAAATATTTATATTTATATCTAAGTAGGTACCTAGTACCTATATACCTATACTAGGCATTAATGCATTATATAAACATATTTTAACCTACATACTTAGTATCTCATTCATGCGGATCTAAAATAGTTTATCTTACTTTAAATAATCTTGACTCATTTATTTTTATAAAATATAAACCGCAGTGATGATGACTAAGTCTAAAATGACATACGATATCTATCCACTATTGTTTTGTAGATCACTAACCAATGATTAATGACTAATGAGTAATGACTCACAGACATACACTCTTACTACTGATACTACCTATAAATTGTTATGTACGGCCTTCTGCCTGAAATGTTTTAAATTTAATTTGTTTATTTTAGTACAATTTTATTTTATAATATTTCTTATAAATCCACAAAATCAGTTGTGCTTATTGTAAAAACTATACCTTTACTGATTGCACGATTATTAGATTAAAGAAATATGTATACATAACATACGGCCTTCAGAAATATAAAAAATTGAAGATTTTTCCTGAATATATGGCTGAACCACCTATCAAATATGAATAATTAAATACAATTATTCGTTAAAGAATTAATTAGATGAAATAAGTACCAACTGAGTATTGACATAAATATATATATATTTGTTTCTTATAAGAACTAGAGCTATATTCATAATCACTATTAAAAAAAAAAAAAAACAGGGAAGTGGATGTCAATCTGCTGTATACAGTAGGTTACAAGTGGGCCACTGTAATGAATGGTGTTAAATTTAAATTCAATGATTTAAAATCATTGTTTCGAAAAACGATTCTGAGCGAAGACGATAATATAAGCCTATAATATTACTTAGTAATTTAGTATATTTGATATTTTGATGATATTATTGTGATTGAGTAATTTATTTTACATTAAGTATTATACTGCATTAGTACTACAGTACCTAAGGTACATTCATTTTTGGCAAAAAAATTACATTTGAAAAGTCATTATATGTATCCAGTATAAATAAAACAATTATTTTTTAAATTACGACAAAATAACTAAAATCATTATTCTTAGTTATTTAATAATATGTTTATTTTTATTTTTTTTATTTTATTTCGTCTGAATTTAAACATAAAATAACTATAAGAAAAACTGTGTTTATATATTATTTTTTTTTTTGGTTGCAGAATTAATTACTTGCGTGCAACTTTGTTTTAAATTTTTGATCCTGAGCTATAAAAATTGAACATTTTGTAAATATTCCCCTGCAAAATAATTTTTAAATTTTGTCAAAATTTGAACTTTAAGTGCTTATAAAACAAAATCGTGCCTATGTATTTTTAATACTTTTCAAATGATATTGTGTAATATATCAGGAATCTTTTATTAAATTTTCAAGTTTTTTGACCTAACAATATCATTTATTTTGACATTTATAAAAAAAAAACTAAAAAAATTGAACCTTGAAAATGTCTGATTGACAGCTCCAACCTTCAAAACGATTCAAAATATTTTAAACATTTTATCAAATATATGAATAGATAAAATAAACATATTATGGTAAAAATTTTAAAAAGTATCTACAGTTATTAGTTTTTGAATTATAACAAAATAATAGAAAATCGGTACATGAGAAATCGAGAAATCAATATTCAGTGTTTTAGACATTTCAACTTCAAACGCTCATAAAAATTTAATTTGAATTTGCCATTTTATTTTTGTCAAAAGTAGAAAAACTATTATAATAAAACTTATATTCAATTTTAAAATTTAAGATATAAAAAGAAAATTTTTTATGAACTTTTAACTTAAAGAGATTTGCAAATGTTTGTGATTTTTATATAATATTTTGTCAAAATTCTAAATTCAAACGCTTATAAAAATTATTTTGGATTTACGCTAAACTTTTTTTTTAATTTCCACGAACAACAAATTACGAGGAACCTTGTATCTATTACATTTTCAAGTTTTTTGACAGTGTGAAAAATTTTTTGTCGACATTAATTTTTAAAAAAACTAAGAATAATCTAAAATTTAATTTGCCTATTAATAGCTTAACATCAGACAAAATATTTTAAAAATTGTATGGTGTATAGAAAATGCGGATACCTATAAAGTATTAACATTCAGTGAAAATTCCATGTAACTACGGTATTTTTTTTAGAGTTACACAAAAAACTAAAGCGATTTGCTTAAAAAAATTTTCTGCTGCTTTTGAAAACTATTGGAAATTTTTTTACTTTTGACCTCTCAAAGTACCAACTAGAGTACTAGATTCACTTTCCTACCAGAAAAGATGCACTGTTGAAGAAAATTGAAGCATTTTTACTACCCCAAAAGTTAATGACAGACACAAAAAAAAACTAATTAATAATTAGAAATTTAGTTTATATATAAAATATTATTTACCCTTGTACCGGTATAATTTTGTGTTCATTTTCAGGACCTACCTATCTAACATCTAAATTATAGGTACCTATTTCAGAAAATATCTATGAATAAATCAGGTATTTTATATTTAACTGGTGTAAATATAAAGTGTTGAAGGCTAGAACAATGAGCTTTTTTTCCCGCATTTGCCTTCTAATTTTTTTTATTATTAATAACTATTGTCAACTGTCAAAGATATTTTCCGTGCATATAGGTAATAGTTAATACATCTACTGCGGCGGCGGCACCACAATTTTAGTACCGGGTAAACCAGGCTGAGGCCAACATTTTTTAGGGGTGCCGAAATAATTACTCGATGTATATAAAAATAACAGTGGTGACAGAAACTTGCGCAAAAAGGAGGGGGGTTAAACCTCCATTTCCTCAATTTTTTACACTTTGTCATGTAAATACTTACTAAAACAACGATTTTTAAACATGTTTGAAAATTTTTTTTCTAATAATACATCTATTGATGTTAATACTTTTAATAACTTAAAAAAATTAATGTAAATATAATACTATTTACTAATAATTGATGGAGATGATCTATACGTGGACATAAATACATCGATATCCACCTACAAAATCAGTTTTTTGTTTTAATATTCATAAGTCATAATATGTTCCTACTATTATAGGGCTTCTCTTAGGAATAGAGTTTAAAATATTTCCATACCTATACAATAAACATGCATATAGGAAATACTCCGTGAGGAGAAAAAAAATCGCATTTAATTTTTAAACAGCAATATAAAACATTATTTTCATTTTTAATTCAAGTGTTTCAAAAACAGAAAATATATGGTTTAGGGACATAGCATAATATTATACTGTCTTTTTGTCTTTATAGGTAATAGGTATAGTAATAAATTTACAATATTGAACAATTATAAGTATAAGTACCTTCAAACATCAAACAGCATAGACTGTTACGTATACTTATCTCACTAACCTTAATTTCAAAATCGTTAATAACAGAGTTTAATCCTAACTTTTTGTAGTATTATTATTACTCATTTAAATGTTTATATTACACTTACAGAGTACATAATTGTCTTATTATAATAATATAATATTTTACAAATTTCAACCAATATAACAGATACAAATAACATAGATGGGCACGTTTGATAGGTATTGGTTAATAAGAATATAATGTATTATTTGAAACCCATTTTCCTTGTTTTTGTACTGTAGGTACTTATCTAACACAGATTCTGTTTTTATGTTATTTACAATTCTCTCTCTTAATAATTAAAATTGACAAGTCAATAGCCATACGACTCGTTCTTATAACCAATTTTTAATTCGTTGCATACTTAAAAAAACTCCTTTCACGTGTTACAGATCTTATTGAAATTGTAACAGCAATTTGAAATAATTTGTTTATTTTAGGAAAGACTCTTTTTAAATTTTTTTTTTAATTATTACGTCAAGGATAAAGAAAAAATAAAGAAATTGCTCTTTTCTCAGATTTCTTTTGTTGTTTTATAACAGTGGCCAGGGGGTGCTGAATTAGAGTTGACCATAGTTGCGCCTATGTCAAACAGTCTATTAAACAATAACAATAAATAACAATTTTACCTATCATTTTTAATTTTCACATTAAGATTTTAACTTACGACTCCGTAGAATATTATAATTTTATCACTTATAGGTAGGTATATTTAAATATTCTATTTGTATTATTTTTATACGCATACCTAATTATTTAGAAATCGACAAAAACATATTTATTATATTATGAAAAGGTATTATTTTTGAGACGTTCGTAACTTAATTTAATAATACCTATTGCACGGGATAAGAAATTTACATAACGTCCAAAGTCGTGCAGTAAAACCCTACAACAAACCTCAACCTTGGTATCAGCATTAAGAATAATCTGTTTAAAAGCATACTACACCCTTAAGACAGGTAGAAGATGGCACTGGTAGGGTTTCGATTCTAGGCTCTTATTTAAAAAAGGACAACTGAAGTGTAAGAAAGTTACAGTCCTTTCTTGGACGAGCCCTCGGAGAATATACGGCAGTCGGCAGTACTACTTCAGTAACTGACTGTCAATTCAATGGTCATATTCTACTGGAGCATCGATGATAGAGTCGTGTTAGACATAAATGGCTTTAAACAGTTTAAACCTCTATTAAACTTCTTGAATTCTTAGCACAAACGTCAAAACGATTTGTTTAATATATTTTTTTAAGTATACCAACATTTGCAAAGTAAGTGTGGATTAGGTAATCTAAATTGTATTATATTTGATAAACATTTTGTGCTCATTGGCTATTTGGGTAGATATTACAGAATGCTAAATAAAATCGGATCTCATTATGAACGGCAAGAATCGAACTGGGTGGCTGAAGGAGGTTTTGGAAATGAAACTGTGGTTGACCGAGTTCCAGCAGACATGATGCATATGATTGATCCTTCTTGGTAAGAACATTAAAATATTATAATAATAAATAATTTAAATTATAAATCAAAATTTTTGTACCCATGTTCCAAGGTATCAATTTCCTCCAATGGAATCAATGTGGTACAAATGGTTAGGTGTTACTATTTTCTTCTTGGGCATTTTATCAGTTGTGGGTAATGGAATGGTGATATATATATTTACCTGTACAAAAAATCTTAGAACGCCTTCCAACTTACTGATAGTTAACTTGGCGTTTTCCGATTTCTGTCTGATGTTTACCATGTGTCCGGCAATGGTTTGGAATTGTTTTTACGAGACGTGGATGTTTGGTACTATTTAAATTTGATACCTTATGTTATATTTCCAATTGATTACACAAATTTGTTAAAGGACCTTTTGCTTGTGAATTGTATGGTATGTTTGGATCATTATTTGGGGTCACATCCATATGGACAATGGTTTTTATTGCTTTGGATCGTTACAATGTAATAGTAAAGGTAAAAATAAAAATAAAAACACATAAATAGCATATTATTTAAGTCATTTATTTATTGAATTCTCAAAGGATAAAATACAATTTGTGTGTTAAAGGGATTATCTGCAAAACCTATGACAACCAAGTTAGCACTATTACAAATATTTTGTATATATCTGCATGGACTTTTCTGGACTTTAACCCCCTTTTTTGGATGGAGTCGGTAAATAATAAAAAAAATACATGGAAAAAATATATTAAAAACATGATTTAAATTTATGTCTTGTAGATATGTACCAGAAGCAAATATGACAGCATGTGGCACTGATTATTTAACTCTGGCATGGCACAGTCGTAGCTATGTTTTAGTATATGCAATGTTCGCATATTATTTACCATTGTTGGTCATAATCTATGCATATTATTTCATTGTGAAAGTAAGTTGTAAAAAACTGTAAAAGAAAAAACACATAATTAAAAATAATTTTTTTAATAGGCAGTAGCATCACACGAGAAATCTATGAGAGAACAAGCAAAAAAAATGAATGTGACCTCTCTAAGATCTGGAGATCAAAGTAATACTAGTGCAGAATTTAAGCTGGCTAAAGTGGCTTTAATGACAATTTCCTTATGGTTCATGGCTTGGACACCATACATGGTTATCAACTTTGCTGGAATATTTCAATTAATTACAATTGATCCATTATTTACAATCTGGGGATCAGTTTTCGCTAAAGCAAATGCTGTATACAATCCAATAGTATATGCGATTAGGTAGGTATTTAATAAACTACAATTGTATCTACAAATGTTGTTTATTATTGTTATTTTTTTAGTCATCCGAAGTATAGATTGGCATTAGACAAGAAGTTCCCATGTCTGGTATGTGGAAAATTAGAAGATGACAGGAGCGATTCAAAATCAGTTGCTTCTGCTCAAACAACTATATCCGAAGATAAAGTCTAAGAATCTAACTAACTTAATCTCATGGAATATGTTTAATCAAACTATCAAAGTTATTTATATTGTTTATAACAGTTATACCTTTATTTCAATTTTCTACGTATTTTCCTTATCCATTGAGATTGGTTCTGTTTCAAAGCAGTCTCTAGTGTATCTTTGATATGAACCAAGTTTAATGGATTTGTTTGTAGGAATAACGATTCGGAAATATCCTTTTTTTCTAAATCTAATTTCAATGTAACAACTGGCACGGTTTGATGTAATAAAGATCTGGATCCCATCTGTATACATAATATATTATGATTAGTTGCATCTATATATTTATTTATTCAAATACTATTATGCTTTCAAAATATATATTATACATATATATATATTTAAATAATATATTTATATTTATATATAAATATATGACCTTAAGGGTTGTAAATGTAGTTATATTTAAATACCAATTTAAATAATATTTCAATGTTTGAATGTAAACAGATTCATTTAATCTACTTGGTATTTGTGAACTTTACTCGACATAGAATTGATTGATTTATAAAGCATACAAGATACAATTTGAAGTAAGTATTTTAATCTACACACACTACTTCAGTATAATGTCTTACAAAATATGTTTTTGTAGATAATATTATTAGTGGTAGAATCACAGAATAACAGAATCTAGAAAATTGATTCTGTGGTAGAATAGTTTAAGTTGTTATCTACTGAGTCTTCTTTAAGCTAATGTTTACGTCATTAAGACTAGAATAAGGAGACCAAATTCATTTGACCGTAAGTATGAAAAAGCGCACCAAAATAAGTCCAACAATTAAACAGCCAGAAGCTGCACTGTAAACGGTAGGGTTGGTATTTTAACTTGCGCAGTATCACAGAACAATATTGTATAGGGATTATTCATGTTTTTTTTGGGGGAATTTTTTTTGGAAAATAAATGCATTATTTTGAACCATAACATTTTTTTTCTTTTATAGCTTGTACGATTACACCTTTATACATGTGCGTATGTGTATATTTCTAAGCATTTTTAGAACATTTTAGTGTAAATAATTAAATTTTACAATCCGTTAACACTATACCTAATTATTTTATACCTATGTATCTGTTATCATAGTAAGTCTGAGCCGGATACTATTTGATACACCATACACATGTGTTTTCTTGAACCATCGTTTTATACTTATGTGTATCGTTACACTCAAATTTATTTCTTAAGAATGTTGAATGTTTATGAAATACACACATATGCACATGTATAAATGCATAATCATATAAGCTACAAAATCTAAAGGTCATAATTCAAAATAATGCACATACTTTACAAAAAACTCAAAAAAACATAATAATCGCTATAATATGCAGGTTAAAGTAACAATGCAGTACAGCCTGTATGTTTAATGGCGAAACTCATTTCGGGTTGTTATCAGAAATGTAGTTTGATCTCTTTATTCTGGTCTTCATAGCTTACATTTTACTATAATACTGATAATAAATACCTAATATACAGAGAAAGTAAACTAACGCCTACATCAAGAAATTATAGAACTCACAGAAACAAGTAGCAGTTCACATTTTTTTCATTTTTTCTATCTAAAGTGAACAGTTATCAACTAAATATTTTTTTTATGGAGGCATCAAGCACATTTTATAGTTAGGTCTAAAAATGTGTAGGAAAATGCATTCTATTAAGCGTATTGTACAGTATTAGTAATGAGTAATTTTGATTTTATAGTGCATATTTTGAAAATTGAATGCATTTTTTGGGAAAGAATTCCCAGCATATTCTATAGTTGAGAGCATTTGTTTTTAATAAATAGGTTTTTTTTTTTAAATAGTGTTAAAAGAATGATTATGGCAAAAATTGTATATCTACGAAGTTATCAATATTGTTTATGTGAGACAACATTTATTTTCATTAAGAAAATTTAAATATATTATTAAATTGATTTTATTTCTATGAACTTAACTAAAACAACTTACATCGGTTTCAAATCGCCACTCCAGTTCTTTGAAGTGTGGGAATACAAACGCACTTAATGACAAAATATCTAGTAAATGAGGTTTTTGGTTTTCCAAAAATAATATAATCATATCTAATTTGGTTTCACTAAAACCATATTCTGTCAGTGATTCTTTTATTTCCAAATCAGTTAGCTAGACAACAAATAATAATAATTTTACAACAATACAACATTCAAACCAAATTATTCTGTTAACTTACTTTATGCTTACAGCTTTGCACACACATGAGACATATGCTTTTTACAACTGATATTATTTTGTCCTCATCAACCTGCATTTTTTCTTTAATAAAATACACTTTTATTATATATTTTTATCCAATATAGATAAAAAATTTAAGTTCTGACAGTAGGCCATTTTACTACAGTCCATGAAATATGCCTTTAAATACTTGGTGAATCAAACTCGTTAATTTAATTTACTTACAGTACCTACATAATGATTCATTAATTTAAATAAAGCTATTAAAATTATATGTGCATAATTTACAGTAGTAAAAGGTGTGATATGGTAGTAAGCATATTACATGTACCTAGGTATAAGCACAGGACTTCAATATGGTGGGATGTACTTTGGTACCTCTATTTTTGTCTTCTCTAATTGGCATGCCATACAATTTCAAAACTTTAAGAGATGAAGCCTGATACATTAAAGTTAAAATATAGGTACCATATATCAAATTAAATGAATGTATAATACATTAGAACTACAATAGAATATGTACGGAGGTAATGTATATTTATTATTTAAAGACATTCAACAAATATTATTAATAATTAATACCTGCAGCTTTGTTATAAAGACTGGAATTAGGTCCGTTGTCCATAAAATCTTTGGTGAGCCTCAAGAAATCCTTGATAACTGAAGATATTCAATTTTAGTTTAGTCAATAAAATTATTAAAAGAATATTTAAGATTATAAATACACATAAAAAATATACACTATTCATAAATAGGTGCATTAAAAGATTTAACTAATGAAATAAAAAATGTATACAGAGTGATTCACCAACCAGTTTACCCTCATGATTTCCTTTAATAATGGATTTATTCAAATTCTTGAATATTTATGTACTGTTGAAGGAGTGTTCTGTGGCGATACAAACTTCTGTTTTTCAAATGAGAACCCCCTTCTTTAATTACTGTATCTGGATATTATTTAGTAGATAATTATTTTGGAAATGTTGATATACCTAATTCAAAATTTGAATGAGTAAATTGTCTGTTATTAATATTTTTGAATTAAGGATAATAGTATTTAAAATTGGTTTTACAAAAACATCAAATAGAAGTAACATTGGATCTATTTGTACATAGTATTTATTATATTCACTATCCTGGCTATTTTTACAAACTATTCATATTGATACACTAATGTAAATTACTAAAATTTTAAAATCACCATAGTCCCCATCTAACAAACCATTATCATGGAAATATTATTATTTGTAAACAATCTTGTTACTCAAAAGCTACTCTTAACATTTTTATTTTGGTACATCAACATTTCAGTAGTTATCAAAAATATGGAGTCCTTGAGTATATTTATACATTTGAAATATCAGATTTTATATGACCGCATTAATGAAAAAAAAGAGGAAGAGCATTCTTGGTGAATCAACCTGTATAATATTAATATTGTCAGATTTTAAAATTTTTAAGAAGTTAAATAATTTGATAATATTTCACTTCTTGTCATTATTAATACTCACAAATACATAGAAGGTTGGGATGCAGAATACAAAATTAAAACAGATCCTAATTTTCTTACCATTATCTGTTTGTTGAGCCAAAAATTGAAAACTTATTTTGAAAACTTCCTTTACTGACGACATGATACACAGAAATTAGAATAAAATACTTAGTAAAAAAAATAATATCAGCAGATAAACCAAATTAAACCCTTATTTAACTTAACGACATGCGTTTATACTTTGATTTGTACTTAAATATGTTTATATTAATATAGGACATAGGTAATTTTATTCCTAAATATTATCATATATTCTGTATTCATACTATATAGAAAAATTTGAAATGAACATTATTTAAAATTAAATAAATGATAAGTGATTACATAACGATAACGATGATAAGCCGGTTACTGCAGCCACGGTCTTATTAATAATATACTGCAAGTATTATATTAAATTACTGCAGCTATCCAACTTTCCTATACCAACAGTCTGACGTGATGAGCTCGACTTATCTTGGTGTACAAATTATTATATATTATTGATCAAATTATTTTCACCAAATATTATTTATTACAATTATAAATGTTTGTTAAAGTAAAATATGCAGCGATTCATTTATCAAAAAACTCACTATTTCTTTAAAACACTATTTCAACAGTAACATTTTAACATTATTTTTGTTTGATCTCCCCCCAAATTCATAGCAGTGTGTTAAAAAATTTGTAATTTATTTTTTAATTAAATTATTTTATTCAGCAGAAAAAAATGATTTTTTTGTTGGTCGTTGGTTTCTTTGGTTCAATAATTTAATATTTTATTTTTTGACGAATTTTTGACACGGTTATTTTACGAAACAAATATTCTAGGGGCAAGGGAGCCCCCCCCCCCCTGAAAATGTCGAAAATCTTCGGAAATTTGTTCACTGTGATCAGACTCCATCTTAATTTTTTTAGATACAATTTAAAAAAATGATTTAATGTATGAAAATGTATAATTTGTTAATGAAGAATCGGTTTGAAAAAACCTAACCAACCTAACCTAACAGCTATCAATAACAACTCTTTTTCGTTTCTATTCTATGGATAATTATCAATTCCCAAAATATTGTGTATTGCATAGAGTAATAAGAATATATTATTCTTATAATATATTCTTATTTCTTATTACTCTATGGTGTATTGCCACAAATACGCTATGTATATATATGTGTGTGTACACCACCATAATCTTTTTATGATCACAGATTTATATTTAATTATAATTATATATATGTAACAAAGAAATACGGAAACGGAATGGGTATTTAAATACATGCACATTGACGGCTGTCGGTGCCCACTATCCAGTACCTATTATCCAACGTGTGACATTACTTAGTGTTATTGTAGAATAATATAATGTTGAATTATCTTACGATAAAAATAATAAATAATGTTCATTAAATATTATTATAAATAAAGGTATTATTTATAACTTTATAAGTACTGTAATTTATAATAATATTTTATGATTACTAGAGAGTAGAGATTAAAGTTGAAAATAGAAAAGTGAAAACTATTTAAAAAAAAATTTATATATAACTTATAATAGATTGATAAATTAAGATGTTGTCCCCCCCTTGAGAATTTTTCTATGGGCGCCATTGCAAATATTATCTATTTTTCTATGGGGAGTAGAAAAATTCTCATCATTTTAATTTCCTAGTCAGCTAGAATTCTAAATTCTTTCAATTTTTCCTGGTACTTGGTAGAGTTATCACTTCCACTTCTGAACATTTATAAATTAAGACGGCTCTCTGCAGATTCAACGATGTTTACATTTTCATAACTGCAATTCACATTTTTTTATAAGATTTAAAAATAAGTACTGCCGTACTAGTCCAGGTGACCCATGCCAAGAAACTATTCCCCCTGCCATTCAGGTTCATTTGACGCCCACCAATTACATCTCTTGTGTTTTTGATGTTCTAAACGACAATCAATCATTTATAAGAAAAGGTATTAAAAGTATTTAAAGAATTTATCATACTGTATTTATAGAATATACATTTAAACTAAAAAACCAGGTGGTCAAAATAAAAATAAATAGATAATATACAAATAAATGAATTAAAAATTTGGAATTTATGTTTACAAAAGTCCATTGAAGTTAGTTCATGAGCGTAAGTGGAAAATTCGCATTTTGTATTCAATTATAGGTCTAAACACCTTTTCCTGGTAGACGTGGTCTTAAATGAAATTGCGGAAAAAAATCCTCAGTAGCATTTTACTGGGGATTGGTTAAATACAAATAATTAATTTTACAAATTAAATATTAGAAATAAAATTAACATTGTATATTAGGTTAAAAATTGTCAGTTTATAAAAAATTGTCTTATACCCTAAAAATGCGATATGAACAATATTACTATATAATACATTATATATGTATATGTCGTAGGCCGTATGGGAAATTAGTTTTTTTGCAAAAAGACTAGGCTCTTTGCAATGGGGTAGCCTGTTTGCGAATTACTTATTATTTTACCAAACAGCCTGCTGTATTTTAGGCTCATTGCATACAGACCACGAATTAAGATATACAGGATGCCGAACGAGGGCTTATCAAGTGAAGACGGAAGTTTCCAAAAATCCAGAATAACTTACAGCGCTTTTTAGCCACAGTGGCGTTTAATGAACTAAAACAGTGCTACCATCTATCAAGAATTATAGTTTTACGTATCTTTATCATAAAAATTATCATCATGTTAATTTCCCGCNTCAGTTGCTGGGTGTAACAGCCAAGATCGTGATATTAAAGTGACACTTTTCAGTGTCACAAATGCTAATAAATTATCTTGGGACGCTGCAGTACGTAGTTCAATAAGTAATCAGGTAAAAGATCTGAAGTATGTTTGTTCAGAACATTTTTTACCTGAAGATATTTGTACTACATATGCATTACCATCAGACGTAATTGAAGTAAGAGTTAATATCAATAGGTATATATTATAAAGAAATTTGGTATTATTATTAAAGTTAATTTATTTTAAAGGAATTTGGGCAGAAAAAAGTGTTTAAATTGAAGAAGGGGGCTATTCCCTCGTTATACAATCAAATAGACTCTAAACAAGTACTCTCTCATGGTATTGAATACCAAGCACCAACTCAATCCTTTAGAAGAGAACTCTTTACAGTAGAAGTAATTTAAATAAGTTAAAATAAGCTAAAGGGTTTAATACCCATTTATTATACATAAATAAATAAAAAAAATAATAAATAGATTAATTTTATATTTATGTAATCTTAAGAATTTATATTTTAAGGCCCCCAAAATTATTAAAAGAAATATTGATTCTGTTGATTCAACATCGAACAATACATCATGCAAACATATTTGTTTAGTAGATATCAAAGTAAATATGACTAATTATAAAAAATACTATATTCTCTAATAGTACTAACTACTAATATGTGCAATATTAAAATCATTTTGTTTAGAAACAAGCATTCACTGATCAAAAAATTTCCATGTGTTACTCATAAAACTGAGATACTTACTTTTATAATAACATACTACATAACCACAAGAATGCATCAGTACACAAAGATTTCAAACAAAGACCAAAATAAAAATAATGCAAAAAAAAAGAAAAGTGCAAAACTTGTTGATACATAACAGTAATTATTTGTGTCAATTATTGTAAATATCACTGAAAAAAAATATATTAAATGTATTCAATGACTTGTATGAAACTATAACTTTATAATATTAAAAAAATTAATAATAATATACTCATACTGATTAATTATAAAAAAAAATAGTCGGTTTTTTTAAATAATACATTAGTAGGTACGTTAGTAAGCCTGTGGTAAGCCAGGCTGCGCTAGATACGCTCGCGTACTATTTCCCCTTTCTACACCTCTCTCGCGGACACTAAGCGGCCCGGCCCCCGTCACCCGCCTCCCTTGACGTTTCCAGTCCAGTGTAGTAGTCCGTGCTGGAAACTTTCGACTTCACAGAAATACTGATAACAGGCTGTCGTTCGGCATCCTGTATATCTTAATTCGTGATACAGACTAACAGCATCAGGCCTTTTAAGGACTACAATCATAATAACTATTAAAATTGTATTATTTTAAGGGTTATTAATAATAACATAGTACATTATATGTATATAACTATAAACTATTATATATTACTAACTAAAAAAAAAAATATGTAAAAATATGTATTTTTTTTTGCCTACAACTTTGCCAATATTATATTTTGAATATCTAATGGTCCACGATCTACTTTTTTAATATTGACTATAAAGCTGGTTACACATACACACGGAGCGGTTTAACCGCGCGCGGTCGCGGTTTTTATCCGCCGCGGATTTTCTTTAAAAATTAAACACCTATATTTAAATGGGTATATTCAAACGAAGTAAACTGGCTAGCGGACGACAGCGGTCGACCGCCTCGAATCACGCTTGCTCAATTTTCGGGCGGTCGACCGCGTCCGCCAGCTAAAATTAAACTGTGGATTTCCAATAGCCATATTCACACGAAGCGGTTCGTCCGCCAACGGCCGCGGATTTATGGCGGTTTTTTCATTCATAACAGCGTTCATAATCCGCCTCGTGTGTAAGCAAACAGCGGATACGGACGCGGACGTGATTGCGGTCGAAATCCGCCTCGTGTGTAAGTTAAGTTTGGAAGCGGTCGCGGACGCTGATGCGGATAGGAACCGTTACCGAGCGCGGCTAAACCGCTCCGTGTGTAGCCAGCTTAACATAACTTCCTAGTTCTTACTCATAAACTGTATCAATAGCGTACCAATTTATAAAATCATATCAATTGTATACATTTCAAATTTTTGGTTTTTACCTACATTAGTAGCCTAATAGTAGGTACATTATAACCGGATATTTTAAGGATTTAGATACAGATTGACGATGTATACCTAATAATTATAAATACGTGGAAGAAGAAATTAAGAAATGTTCGACAGACAACCGATGCAGAATTTCTTGACGAAGTACCAAGTACAATATTAACATTAAGAGAAATAGCGAAGAGACATTCTCAATTTGGAGGACGGGATTATCAAAAACGTTTTCGCAAAACATCGTGCAAAACAAATAGATGAGCTTGTCGCAAAAACAATGTACCGTGTAGCTCAAGATATCACGTCATCACGAGACACTACATATAACGATAAGTAAATACTTTATATAATATTTAATATTGTAATGTATCTTAATAGAATCTTATCTTAATAGTCTAATAAATCAAATAATAAGATAGTTTTTGACAGCCCAGCAATCGATTGGGTTTTAGATACAATTTTAGATTTCAATGTTACTAGCGAATAATACAGTATGCTAGTACTATTATTTTTTAAATAAATATAATCTAATAATCTAAAAATATATATCTATAATAGGTAATTATAGTATAATTGATTATATTTATAAAAAAAATTATATTTTACTGAAAAAAAAATAATTTCTTATTAAATAATAAATAATAATGGGGGGGGGGAAATGTCCGCATCGAATATATATTGGGGGGAAAATGTCCTACTACAACAATAACAGTCGGGGGGAAACTGTCCGCCATTCATATTTTTTGTAATATTGCAGTTTAATTTAATTAAATTAAATATTTTACATATTTTTTTCTTAGTTAGTAATATATAATAGTTATATACATATAATATTATAATGTACTGTGTTATTATTAATAACCCTTAAAATAATATAATGAAATGGTTATTATGATTTTAGTCCTTAAAATGCCTAACTGCTGTTAGTCTGTATGCAATGAGCCTAAAAAACAGCAAGCTGTTTGGAAAAATAATAAGTAATTCGCAAGCGGGCTACCCCATTGCAAAGAGCCTAGTCTTTTTGCAAAAAAACTAATTTCCCATACGGCCTACGACATATACATAAATGTATGCCACGATGGTTACAAACTATACATATGTATACAAGAATCCAAAATTACAAAATAAATGTTGAAGACTTCCTAAAAGCGATCGCTTATAATATCAAAAAGCGCTGTAATGACTAGGTACTAGGTAGTAGGTAATATTATAATCACATTACATTTTAATTTCTACATGGTAATTTTTATAAAATGCAAATCGCTTATATAACATACAATATTTATTTTGTATTATTACTATTATATAACAACAATAGGTATCGTGGCTGACTAAGTAATATAAGTAATCACATTTGTAAAATTATACTACCATAGTACCATCACATATATTATTAATTTTAATTTATATACAATTATTAGGTATTTATAATTATTATTATAAGCATACATTTATTATATACATATTAATTGGCAATATTAGTAATATTGTATTTTTAGAAAATAAGACAATTTTTTATAAAATGAAAATTTTTAATATAGTATAAAATATTTATTTAATTTATAATGTATACTTTGTAAAATAAATTATTTACATTTGGTCAATCTCCAGTATAACGGTACAGGGGATTTTTTTCTAACTACCCTTAAATGATATTGCCACCGACCTTTCTAAAACCAGAGCTCAACTTAGAGGGGGGCTAGGGGGGCTGCAGCCCCGGGCCCCTGTTGATAATAAGTTATAAAATTGGCACTGGAAAAATCAATACCTACAGCAAAAAAACTGAATTTATAACTTAAGTTAAGGACCCCAAAATTCCTAAGTTGGGCTCTGTCTAAAACCATTCTGTGTCCACTATTATAAGTCCTTGTTTAATGAATAATATTTGCGTTATGCAAAATAAATTATTGTCGATGAATCATTGTATACATCATAACGTCACTAAAAATTTGTTGAAAATTCATGGTTTTTGTTATAGTACTACGATTTCAGTCTATTATAAATAATTTATATTTTGGTGATGAGTGATGACGAATAATAAATTGAGGTACCTACCTACTCCATAATATTTTATAGGTACCGCTGTTATACCTATCGTATATCATCTATCATTTTACTACATGGTTTTTACCAAGCATTATTCTTAAAATATTTAATTGGGGAATTTCATTCGAAAATAAATAATAATAATACAAATTATATAATAATGTTGGACTATTTGTCTTGTCGATACTTAAACTGATTCATCATCTTGACCGACTTAACCATGTTCTATAAATATATAATAACTAAAAAGTAAAAAATAAATTATTTGTCAATTTTTATAATCATTTAATTTTTTAAGGATACTAACTCGGTTGGTACTGCAGTTGAACATTTTACGAACGTTGCTAAGTTTAAAATCATTAGCACTAAAAATGTTTGCTACAGCTTTACACCAATTGGATACCTACCTACCGAAGTTAAATTAAGCACTTTAAGCCACACAGCTTTATTTGCTATATATTTTGGAAAACTGTAGAGATAACATATTTTACAATTTATGCTCTCATACATTCTGTATAACACATGTGTGAAGTATAAACTTTCTAATTTTTATGTTAACTACATATATTATTTAGTTATAGTATAATATAGGCAAACTCAAAGTGGATATATCCACCTTGGGCATACTGGTACGACTGGAACACTAACTTATGAAAAGAAACGTTTTTATAATTGTTGCTGCTATTGCAGCACATAGCACAAATATGGCCAGTACGGGTCATTATTTGGTAGGTATTAAAAATTATAAAAACTTTAATAACGTAATATCAAAATCAAGACGAGTTTCCCGGGAGCAAAATTGCTGGATTGAAATTGCACATAGGAGTATAGGACTATTGGACTATAATAGGAACAATCAGCAGACCATGGTGTATTGGCGTGAAGTTACAAAATCAACACGGGTTGATAAGAAATGTGTTTTTCACAAAAACTGATAAGAATTGTGAACACTTCTGATTGGTCGTGAAATTTTGCTCCTGAGACTCTCGTCTTATCATGATGTAAACAATATTATCAACATCGTGCCCATCGTGGCCCTTTTAAATTTTAATAGTATTTTAAGCATGATACAGTAATATTACTCTATGATCTCAAGGCCCAAACCTGTCCCAGACCCTCAGAGTGCAGGCCATAGAGTCTATATTATATACTCTATAGTACACAAATATTTTGTATGTTAAAATGACTGCAGACTACATCATCTGTAGCTTGCAATCAACATAAAATATTTCTTTAATTGTAAGTTAACAAAATTTAACTAATTTATACAAAATAATAAATATTAACTGGTATATTTTATTTTTAGATAACCCATACTTCTTTGGTTTTATGAAAACTAGAAAAAATGAATAAGCACTGCGCTTCATCCCAACACAGGTAATTACACTTGATAATGTGATTTGAATTGTATTTTTAACAGTTTCATAACTGCTAATATTGTTATGAAACATGTGCACTTTTCCAGTTCTATAACTAAGTTTTATTTTATACAATTTACAAGACAAAGATCTATACTTTTACAAGACAAAGATCTATACTTTTACAATTGTAAGTAGGTATATACATATTTTAATATATTTTACTTTTTGTTTTAGTTCAGAAAATAAATTTATCAATACTAAAAAAAGGCCTCTACAACCTGATGAATATTCCAAACCTAGTAATATTAAAATTAGTTTTACTTGAAGATGTTATTTTGTGTTTTGTATAGTTTAATATATATTTTAATGTGTTTCAGAAAAATTTAAATCAAAAGAAATTTATAATGTACCAGATGTTGATATTGTTGCATTATTTAAATTTGAGTTGCAAAGAATTTTTGTTAATTCTAATATTTTACATACCACTATAACAGATATCCTACCTTATGGCTCAAGGATTTCAGGTCTTAACATTTCTAATAGCGATGTTGACTTTAATATAAACTATGGTTGGTATTATTATTTGTTATAATATATTAATTTACACACTAATATATTTTATAAAATATCTCATTTTTATCTTTATATTTGAACAGTTAAAAAATCGAATTAAGCTATAATGATAGATAACTGTGATATTCTTATTCATAACTAATATTGTTTATTTTATTTTAGCCTATTTAATATTATAGTATGCAAAAAAATTGTTTTTAAATTTAAACTTTTGTAAGCCTTACTTCCTTTTTTACTATCTATTTTAAAATTGTATGTTGACTTTATTTTAAATATTTTTTCAGTTTCAAAAATCCCAGTCAAAACAGTGATAAAATCATTTGCTAATAAAATTCGTCAAAGTCAGGTATTTATCAAGGTGTTTGCATTAATCCATGCTAAAATACCTATCATAAAATGTACTCATAAAAATACTGGTATTGATTGTGATATATCATTCAATAATGTCAGTTCAGTTCACAACTCTCATCTTCTCAATCACATTTTAAGTATGGACAATCGTATTAAACCAGTCTTAATGAAGTTAAAAATATGGGCTAAAAATATTGGGCTTATAAATACTAACGGTTTTTCTAGTTACTCTTTCTATTGGCTAGGAATATTTATTATGCAAGTTATGGGAATATTGCCAGCCATTCGTGATTTACAAAAATCTGTTCCAGAAGTTTTAGTTAATCAATGGAATTGTGCATTTTCCAAAAATCCACAAGAATATATTATTAAAAAACAAGAAAGTCTAAGTGAGAGTGACATATTAAATGTTTTCTATAAATATTATTCAAATTTTGATTTTGATAAATTTGTGATAAGTCCATATATTGGTTGTCCATTACTCAAAAAAGATTTTGAAAATGTGGAACAACTTCCAGGTGAACTATGGAGGTATAAACAATTTTATGAAGAAAATAAGGAATGCCAGAAGTTGTTATTTTTGGGTACTTGTCAATTTAAAATGTACACTCAAGATCCATTTCAACATAATGTTAATATTACAGCAAGAGTGACTCCAAAAATATTTGAAAATTTTATAAATGCTTGTAAAAAACTAAAATCTTAAGAGAAAATAAAAAAAAACTTAGGTTTAAGTTGTAACTTTAGATTAATAAAATAATCATACTACATTCATATTGTTTTATTATAAGCATTTCATATTACCTGAAATAATTGTCCCTATGTTAAATAAATATTGTTTAATACATTAATATGTTTTATAAATAATTGTTTGATGTAAATACCTATTAGGCTATAAATTATATTAGTATATCACATATAGCGTGTCTTCGGAAAAAGGGTACACTTAATCACTCATTACCCTGTTAATAATTTTTTTGTTTCCGTTAGCAGGACATTCTACTAGACTAATAGATCATAAATTTATATGACTTACAATTTTTTTAACTTGTGTATTTTGCATGTACCCAACACAACTTCCTTATATTGAATGACAATTGACAACACCTATTTTGAAACCATATTCGGATCAATCGTTTTTTTAAAGTATTTTGGTGTATTAATTACTACTCTAACCCCGAAATTGAGGGTTTATCGCTCATGAGCAAAATACACGAGTCAAAAAAGTCATAGTTATGTTTGATCTTTGAGTGTAATTGAATCTTGAATGTCCTGCCAACAGATTTGAAAATTATTGACAGGATAATGAGTGATTAAGTGCACTGTATCCACAGACACATAGTTTATTGAGTTTTTTAGCACATGTTCATGCTTTGATATTATAAATATTAAGTGGGTACATAAATAACTGAGCCCTAACTATCACTATTAATTGCATTCAAATTATTACTTTATTTCACTAATATAAATTATAACAGAACTGATTTTCTTTAAATTTCTATTAGTTCAAAACTCTTGAACTTTTTAATAATTTAATTGGTTTTAATTGATAAAAATAATTAAAAATATTCATGTCAATATAATTATTTATAACAAGTACAAGAAGTATTAAAAGTAGGTAATGACTTAATGTTTTATTATGTATAAGAAAGTTTCTGTCCATGTACTGCCCCAAAAAAATGTTTATTAAAGCCTTTGGTGTGTTGTAACTTTACCATAACCTTACCATTGAGAATTAATTTATGAATGTATTCTAGTACTTCTTTTTAACTATCATTAAGTAATAAACTATAAGGTAATGTGTGGTTCACCAGTACAACATAAATGTGAATAATTAATAATTCAATAATAGGTAAGTAAATATGAATATATTATAGAACTTGGAATTAGAGGCACAACTGAATAAGAAGAAAAATATATGAATTAAAAGTTATTTTTTTTACATAAATATAAAAGTTAGTATTATTAGTTATAGAACTATTGAATACCTTAGTATCAACGACTAACTTTCTTGCAATTTTTTTGTAACTATAGTGATGAACCATTCAATGTTAGATTCACCTATGATAAATTAGCTCATGAATACTTTTAAGTAATAAAAATATAAATATAATATACTATAAGCTAATATACATCATTTGATTGATATGTATCATTGAACTATTTGAACTCCTATCAATTTGAAGTAATCAATGCTTATGTTTAATTGTTAATCAATATAATATAAAAGGTGCTTCAACATCATCCAAATTGAGCGGTTTCATTCTAATTTATCAAATTATCGAAAATCGCTATAATAATGTAATAAATATAAATAAAACAGACTGTTTTGTATTTCTTATTTCATTTTGTGTGTATAATTAATAAATAATTATGAGTAACTTTCATACATTTTAACAATGATGAGATATTTTTTTTTATTGCAGATAATAGACAGTTAAGTAGGTATATTTTCTATTCCTCCCATATGCATTTAAAACAGATCTATACTGTATAAATATTTGTAAAAAAAATCAAAATGATAATATAAGATCTTACATTAATATATATCATTATTTTTCAAACATTCCTGATCGATTATTTTAATATGTTCCAACAACTTTTTTTCGGTATATTTTTTCAAAAAATACTCTACTGCATAGCCAACTCCAGGAGGTTGTGTTCCAAAAAAATCTGTGATACCATCAATTTCGTACTTAGTCCTGAATACAAAATAATAAATATACATATAACATGAATAAATATAAAATAAATAAAAAGGTATAACTGTAATTGAGATTTGGGAAGCTAATATGTGTATTATTATTACAAAAGTTTTGTTAATGTTTAACCATCATCAAAAAAATTGAAACAAATTAATGTAGGTACCTACATCTCAGTATTTGGTCAGAAATATTTTATCGGGACTGCTAGAATTACACAATAATTTTATTGAGGGCTTAGCCACCAAATATGATAATTTTAATAATAATATCATTGCACAGTTGTCAGTTACACACATTCCTAATTCATATTTTCTATGGATAATATACGTCCAAAAATAAAACATAAGGTGTAAAAGTTTTAATTTTTGTGACGCATTCTCCAACACTATTGTAGATCATAAAATATAATTTATAGGGATTATATCACTTAAAATAGTTACTACATAATTGTATTTACCATGTTGGGTCTGGTGTTATTGATAATGTTATTATATTAGATAACGTGGCTATTTCGGACCAACTCAAATTTCTCGTCCTTGCCCAAAATTTTTGACCTTTTTCATCATACCAACATTCTTCTTCAATAACTATTTCTGGAATGTGCAGTATTTGATCGCGCCTTAACACTTGAGGAATAATATTATGACATACTAGCCTATGTTTAGTATATTCAAATCCATGTTCATCTAAAAAAAGTTAACTTCAACTTTGTTTGCTTGTTATAAAAGGAATTTATATTGAATAAGTAATGAACTTATGAATAAATAATATTATTCTTGTAATTAATCAAATCATAAATGTCACTATACTATGGTAGAGAAGTTATAAGAATTGACAAAATGTGTATTAATTTACTCAGAAGGATCAAAGCGCAGTGAGGTACCTATTTAAAAAAAAATACATATACCTAGGCATATAGATATAGTGTGTTCAACGTTAAATCCATAAATATTAAATAAGTAACACAAACATGTTTTGAACACATGTCCATCATTTTGATTCAAGTTTTTTTTATATACTATCTCACTTACTTTAAAAAAATTCGAATTGTAACCAAACTATTTGGGTTTTAATATGACTTACCTACATTTTTTTTTAAATAACTGACTAAAACTTTTTCAAAAATCTTAATAGAAGGTGATAATTTAATTTCTACTATTGATACCGTATCTTGCTTATGATAGTTTATCCGAGTTTATGTAGGTATATAATAGGTATATTGTATTATTTGTATAGGTAATAGTGTAATTCTAAAAACAAATGTTAGGTATGTACACTATTCTGGCAGTGCTTTAATATTTGTATGCCTACGAGCTACCGGTTAAGGTTTCTTCGTGATATACCTAATAAGGATTATAGGCCGTAGGTATTGCTGCATCATTTGAAAATACTTCTTCACGAATCAGTGGCTCATCTAGAGACCTAGAGTTCAAATTTTAGGGGTGCTACAATTGCTACAACTATGAATCGCTTACAATATAGCCGTGGAAGGTTCAACCCCCCACATCGGACCACATACCCACCAACATTGCATATCATCAATATTTAGATTATACTATTATTCGCAAAACCATTGTTTAGAAAAAATTAAACACATTTTTAATTTCTTTTTACATAGTATTTTATTATATTGAAATTCAATGTGTTCAATATTCGTCGGTGACGATGTCATTAGCTAAGTCTGGCAATAGTCTCCGAATGGAAATTTATTAAAATATTTAGTTGATTTCTTTTTTGTTTAAACACAAAATTGTATGATAATTAACCATAATATTCTGAAAATGCTTTATCTGTTTTCGTATTTGGAAATGATTTAACGATACTATTCATAACAATGTTAGCCTTAACCTTCCCTACTGTGGTCGTTTTGGATTGCAGTATTGTACTGAATATGTCTATAACTCCTAAGTCCAATAAATCTCTTAACACAATTACTAAAATTATAAATTTATATTTTGTAATTTAAGATTATAATACAAAAACAATATTATCGGAATGCAAAATAATAATAAAAAATATAATAATGAATTTATTCTTAAAAATAAAATTACATTGTTGAAACTATATATATTTGAAATTACAACGATATGGAACACGGCAGTGCTTATAAGCACCCCCATATTTGAGACACTGTCACGAATCATGATGTATTGATGTCATAAAAGAAATTTTGAACTGCCTTGGAAAGGTAATTGCAGACAAATTACTTTTTCATGAACTCATATGGTAGGTATTATGTGTGTAATAAATTTATTTTATCAAACATTTTAGGATTAAGATCAATTTGAAAACTCGAATAAAATATTAGGTACCTACCTACCTAACCAAACTATAGGAAACTGCACAAATTACATACATATGTTAAAATAGGTTATTCATTACCTAAATTAATTCTAATTTAATAGACGGTGTGGCATGCTGGCCTCCTCAATAAACTTAAAAAGATCCTACCACCTTCGTTTTACCTAATTTTCCAATCTTACCTCACTTAACGTCAACTCGCTTGTTCGATACCGCACAAGTTTATCATCCTTATCCACAATAAACGCTGAAGTCCCACAAGGAGCGATAGTTGCCCCTCTTCTTTTTAATATATTCATCGCTGACCAACTGACCTCACCAAACGGCAAACACCTTAGTAGCTGAATACGCTGACGACAAAGCCATTCTCTCCGTCCACGAAAATCCTCTCACGGCTTCCGAAAATCTTCAATCCCACCTTCATGAACTAGAATCTTGGTATAAAAACTGGAAAGTTAAAATTAACGAAACGAAATCAAGGCATATTACCTTTACACTCAAACACGGAATCTGCCCCTATAGATAACATTAAATAATATTATAATACCGACCTCGAATACAACAAAATACATTGGAGTACAGTTTGATAAAAAACTGAACTGGGCACACCATATCCACCGAACAAAACTCAAAATAAACACCCGTCTACGCTTACTTAGACATTCAAAGTCGAAACTTACTCTTCACACAAAACTAAATAATCTCTACAAGCTCCTCCTAAAACCAATATGGACTTATGGTATTCAGATTTGGGGGTGCGCCAAAAAGTCAAACTTGAATAAAATGCAAATATCCCAAAATAAAATCTTACACCTAATCACTAATGCTCCATTCTACGTAACAAAAATCAAACATTACACTTCGACCTAAAAATGAAAACAATCGCACTAACTGCTACAAACTACTACACTCGATATCACAACTCTTTAAAGAATCATCCGAGCAACCTCGCAAAAGATTTGACTTTACCTATCCCTGGAAACCCTCCCAAAAGACTGAAGAGAAAATGGTGCCGCAACCTTCTCTTTAATTAATCTCATACTTGTATAATATTATGCCCTAAGGAGTGTCGTCAATGGGCGGCTTCTACAAATCAAATTGTCAATGTCTGTTTTTCTATATTATCTTTTACGCTTATTGTACTCAAAACTGTATAGATTGTGTAACGCAAATAAAAAAAAAATAAAAAAAAAAAATTTAATAGACAAATTTTAAAGTACCTAATTCCTAAAAAATGTGCTTTCCGAGTTAATACAAATATTTAGCATTTAGCAGGGTACTCCCAGAAAGATACAAAGTAGGTAGGTATGATTATACATATATAAGAAAAATTAAAATGTAAAGTTGTATAAAGGACCTGATAAGTACTTCTTATATATTTATAATCTGTATAGGACGCCCACCTCTTCCCACTCATTAATTTTTATTGACCAATGAGTTGGATTTTTATCTGATGCTTTTTCCCTAAAATCCACCAAGCACGCTTAGAAATTTCAAAAAATCAAAATTTGAATAAATAAATTATTAAAAGAAAATGGGGGCGAGCATGTTTGGTGGATCACGCTGTATATATCTTGATAGCTGTGTTTAATAAAAACAATAATAAAACTATGCACAGAATGATTAATTGGACAATGCGAGTACTGATAAGGTACCTTTAGGTACCTCATGAAGCTATGATTTATGACGAATAATATTGGAAAGAAATTTATTTCGTCATGAGGCTATTCTAATTTCTAATTAATATAGGCTATAGTCAACATTCGTAGTCAGATCTACATATTACACATTTATATTTATAATTATATCTTAATTCGAGGTAGCCACACTTATGTACATATTTCTTATACTCGAAAAAAAAAACTTTATAGGGACTGACTTGATATTAGACGATACCTACTAAACAATGAGTAAAATATACTCAAGACAACAAAATATCATCTTTAACCAGAAAATTATCAGAATATGCAAACATAATAGATGAAAAAAATGTTTGAAGGTTATGTATATTAGTCCAAACACGAAATTTGTGTCTTAGTTTGATAGAAAAAATAATATGCAAGTCCTACAACTTCTCTGCCTTACTTATTACCGATGTGCGCATCAATTAATTCTGAAATTTTAACAACATCGTCTTTTTGTCTGATTTGACTGTAGTAAGTTTTAATTGTTTGAAATGGTTGCTGGAATATGTGCACTAAAGAAACTGTTAAAACCATAATTGTATTTTATATATTATAAAACAAAATTTAATATTATTATTTATTTTACTTCACGGTGAAATTAAACGTATACAATAACTAATATTCATTAAGTAAAAATCTTATATGAATCATTTCAAACTGTTGTATAGTTAATAACCATTAGGTAATCAATATTAAATTAATGTAAATATTGAAGGACTTCCGACTATTACACATTTTAATTGGACTTGGAACTTGAATAGTGACGGAGGTCACTATATTATATCATAGTACAAAACATATGAACTGGTTTAAAATCGTTTTTACTGAGGTACCTACGGGAAATTAATTTCAATGACTGAAAGTCTTATTGTAAAGTGTAAACGTACTTTGCACAAGATTTTAAAATGTATGAAAAATAATTACCTATGCGAAATACAAAATAATACAAATAACAGAAGCAAGTTAGGGACCCATATTACAACAATACACAATCCATAGAGCTAGTAACTTATACATTTTAAATATTCATTTTAGTAGACAATTGCGTGTGGGTGTCGGTAATAGATTGATGATTCCTGATCAAAATATCAAAGGGTATGAAAATACCCACGGGCAAAAATAAATATCTAAATTCAAAAATGTAGAAAAAAACTTTTTATGCTTTTAATTTAAATGGTATAGAAATGAATTGCGGAAAATAAATCCCCAGCAGCATTGTTCTTGGGATGTACTAAATATAAATAATTTATTTTACGTATTATATTATATTATTAGAAATAAAATAAATATTGTATACTATGTCAAAAATTGTCATTTAATACAAAATTGCCTTAAACCCTAAAAAACACTATACTATAGACTATAGTATATTACCAATATTATTTTAAAAAAATCTGCGTTGGAGTGTTGGACACATAAAGACGTATCATAGGTCTATGGTTGGACAAAGGAAATGATTAATGTTGCTCTAGTGCTCCACGCCTCTATGACAAATTCAATTCAATTTTAATCATGAACTAAGTTCATGCCATAGAAATATAGAATATAATATGGATAGAAAAATATTCTATATAATATTAATATCTGTGTGATCTAAGCATCGTGGACTCGTGGTTTAAGCCATAGATATGTACAACAACTTGTATGCTATAGATACTATGGTTGCCCATCGAAGATTTAATAGTGACACTAAAATCTATAGCCATGGTCTAAACACAGTTGATATCATTTAGTTCCAAAATATCTTTGTTCCAACTATCTAAATGTTATATATTTTCCAAAATACATTTTGTTCCAATGGCAGGACAATTTGATAACGGATCACGGGGGAGTGGACGACGGTTTTTTCAAATGCTTATTTTTTTGACGGTACTCCATTACCCTACGACCCATGTTCTAGTGTTTTATAATCTTCATACATACTTATATAACCAGTATACAGACAGCAGACTACAGTGTTCAGACTTAAAAATATTAATTGTTAAACTCTAACTCAAATTTAGCTAAGTAATCAAAAATTAAAATAAGTTTCCTAACTTTCTTTATTTGTACCTAATTATTTTAATTTTTTGCTGTGTTTTTACTAATTTATTCTTGGAATCTAAGAGTATTAATCATTTAATTTGTAGGACTTATACATAAAACTTTGAAGTAAGTATATATTATCTTATATTATACATTTTTTTTAAATAACAAGTATCAGTTCAATGATAAAAATAAATAAAATAATTAAAATCCAAATAAATTACATACTTATACCTATTAAACATAAAGCTAAATAACTCAATGTTTTTAAATTGATTGGTTTGATTTTTATATGGTTTATTAATAATTAATTATTCTTATTGTTATTACTTCTCAATTTCATCCGTACACTTTAATTTTGATGGTAGTTTCAATGGTTGTTCCTTTATCATTATCTACTTACTGTATTTGTTAAAGCAAGTTAATAGTTTACAACAGTTTTTTTCTTATTTCTTATTTAGTGATTGTTTGTTGGTGCTAGTTGTATTAGTTGCAATTGGTCATTAATTATACATAACTTTTGCAGATCGCAAATCTGTTTTAATAATTAATATCCATCACGCAAAGAGTTTCTAGTGTGTGACTTCTTAATCACGCATACCATGTTTCCTGTCTTTTTTCACTTATACTTATTATGCTAAGAAGTATAGATTGTATAAATATTATAAAAAAAATAAAAATAAAATAATTAACATACATCAGTGCCTCGGCTTAAATAAAATACAATACAAGGCTAATAATTAAACATTAATTATCCTCTCAAACAATACACTTTGATTAAAAAAAATAAAATAACTAATATTTTCTTATATTTTATAGAAAATGAACAATGAAATATGCTTTAGTTAAAATAGTTTAACAGTTACAGTTAATGAGTTAAGTTTTTTTTTCAGGATCAACATAATATTATGGAATCATCTAAGGCATGTAGACAGAAAAATGTTATGATTTCTTTATCAAAACCAAAATATAAAACGTCCTTACCAGAAAAACAGAGTACCTGGGGTAACCTATTAAATAAAAAAAACGTTGGTACTAATACAGTTATAGCTTCCAAAATTAAACCTAAAAAATATTCCTCTATTCCTGAGACGAATAGTAAAAGTATGAAAATTTTTTTTTTATGAAAATTTATAGTTAATTAGTTTTTATTTCTAGCAATGACCAAGAGTGTACAGTGTAGCGATTCACCTATTGATAAAGAATGCAAAAGTTCTAACTCACTTTCTGTATTCAATCCAATCAGAACATTACAATTTCTACTAAAGGAAATTATGGAGTTCCCGGGTGTTAAAAGTAAGAAAATAATTTTTAAATTTTTTATATATTTGTATATTTATTAAATGAGTGTTTGTTAGATGGAGATATTGCAAAAATTGTTGATGAAATGCAAGTGGTCGTGGGAAGAATTGTTGATGAATGTGCTGAAAATTCACCTAAAGTAAATAATGTACCAGTTATGAATTACAATTCTATGATACCAACAAGAGATGATGATTATTGTAAAGATTTAAAATATGATAACATTTCTCAAGAAAATGTAAATAAAAATTTATTTATTATTTTTTAATGAAAAATCATTAATATTTTATTTTTACAATATTTTATATTCTAGAAATATTTGTCTGTACTGCTAGGAAAAATATCAGAACTTGAAAATCATTATAGTCAATTGACAAAAGATAACACTAAATCTAAAGAAAAACTGCAGTGTGTGACTTCTGAAAGGGATAGATTACTTGAGTAAATAAAAAAAAAATTGTTATGTTTTTTTAAAATTTAAATTTAAATATTTGATTAGGAAGTATAAAGAATCATGCGATTCATTGGAAAAGTTGAATAACCGTGAACGTGAATATTTAGATACAATCACAGAACTTAAATCCAAACTTATGGCTTCCGATAAATTGATTAGAAATCAAGAGGTCATCATTACAAATTTAAATAAAAGATTGAAAAATGTACCAAATAAAAACAAAGTTGGGGTAAATTTTTTTTTCTTCATAAGATGAATTTTTATACTTTATATTATTATTTAGGTTAAGGAGTATGTGAATGGAAATATTCGAACTGAACATCATAATACTTTCAAAACATTACTAAAAGAAAATAATGAATTCAACAAAATCACAAAATCAGATTTGGATAAATTAGCTATTAACAGTTGTCTGAAAGATAATGAAGTCTCCAAGCTCAGATCAGATATAAAGTAATGCTTTTTGGTTGATTAGTTTTTTCATTTATTTAGCGCTGGGTAAGCAAGGTATCGGCTCACCGAGATTTACGATTTTAACAGTAGAGTTAACGGCCCATTTTTCAATAAGATAGTCATTAATAGCTATCCATATTTTAATAATTCAATCATATATCATACAATATAAATTATACATATTATATTAAGCAGTTGACATAGATAAATAATCAACATACTACTAAGCTGGCCCACCAAGTTGAGCTCGGTAACTCGCCAGCTTTATCCGGGCCTGCATTTATTAAATAATATCATGCTATTATATTATTTATATTCATCATACAGATTTTAAATTAAAAACATGGTTTTTATAAGCTACTTAATTCACCTATATTTTAAAATATTAAGTGCAGAACAAACATGGTCCATAATCCATACCACAGTAAAGTTGTCTTTCTAATTTGCAAATAAATAATAAACCATGTGTAACTACTGTCTTGATTTTTCTTCTATATATATCATGTTTTGATTTTGTTTGTGGCGTATGATAGCATGTTTTATTTTATATCTAGAACGTGTATTTTGCCTTTCTATCTACCTAATCAAGAATGCTTCAGTGTTTTTCGTGGCCAAATCATTTTTACCACTATTAATACAAATATATAAAAAAACACGTGCATTTAGAAATAAAATAAATTGTGTGAGACGGAGTGGCCGAGTGGATAACGCGTCGGTTGCAACCTCGGTCACGGGCGGTACTTCTCTCCGGGCAGTCACGGTGTCCGGAGAGAGAGGCCGCCACCCTCCAACCAGGCATGGCAGAAACCTACGGGTGCCAACTAGAAATTCTGCCAAACAAACACACATGTGTTTCGTAACCCTACAGTTCCAAAACCCTACAGTACCACAACCTACAGCTAATGGCCTGTTGTCGAAGCTTAAATAAAAAAAAAAACTGTGTTTTTTTTTGTTTAAAATCTCTAGGTAATAGTTAATTTATTTGAGTTATTATTAGCTTCAGCTGATTTCTAGAATAATATTAATAAACTATGTGTTGTATTATATCCAAAATTACTAAACAAAAACTTTGAGTTTGTATATATTTATAATTTATATTTTTTCCAGACAAATGAAGCAAATTGTGTTAACTGGGTTAGAAAATAATGATATTAAATCTGTGTCAATGACATCATTGAAATCAGAAGACAACTTAATAAAAGATTTTCCTAAGGATTGTGAAGGTCATAAAAATTATGTAGAACATGATATTGGCTCAAAATATATTGAATATAACAGAGAAGCATCAGCCATAAAACTAGCTAAGACAGAACTTCAACAGCTATTTGAAACAATTAAAAAACAAACCCATCATTCAAAAAAACTTTTTAATTCTACTTTTGTAGACAACGAAAGAGTTTTAAGTGATATTTCTGATGAAGAGGAAAACTCAAATGTATCAAACTTTATGAGTGTAGTGACTCATTCAAGTTGTTAATTAATTTATGCACTTGAAAGAAATTTTGAATTGTATTATTAAATTATTTTAGAATGTAAATACAGGTATAAATAAACATAAAAAATAAGTTTTATTTATTTAATTGTTATTATTACAACTTAAAAAAATTAAGCAATTTTAACATTTTTTAGTGATTTGCAAAGAATTTTTCCAGCATTTGTCATCAAGTTGTTGGATTGCCATTGAGCCTCACACAAATTTGAAACTTTTAAGTCAACCTATAAAAAAGTTTAATTTAAAATTTAAAAAAAAAATTTCAATGTGGATAATATTTTACCTGGAGTTGTTCCCAAATTTTCTTTTTGGGATTCAAAATTTTGTCTGGTTCGCCTTGTTCATAACTTTCAATAAAAACTTTATCGCCTGGTTTACTTCCTTCAGCTGGTTCTAAAGGCTCAACAGACTTAACTCCATTGTTTTCACTAATAAATATTAAAAATCATAACATTTACAAAAATTATTTTAGTAAAATAAATTTAAAATAAATATTTAATCATACGTTGATGCACAAAGAACCATTCCACTCGATTCAATTCCTCTCATTTTGGCAGGTTTTAAATTACATAATACAACCACTAACCTATCTTGCATTTCATTAATTGGTACGTAATTTACAAGACCACTAACTATTGTTCTAGGCTGCTCTTCACCTGTAAAAATATTAACAAATAAAAAAACATTTAATATTAGGTAATTAATAAGCAAAGAAAAATAATATTAAATTAAAAACTACTAACAAATTATTAAAGACAAGTGTATGACTGTTAGTGAAATTAATTTATATTGTCTAGTTTTCAAGGTTAAGATACAGTTAAAACACTTAAAACCAACTAAGGCAACCTCCAAGGGACTAGTTGAAAAAATGTATTAGGCACGAGAAATTTTTCATAAACCAACAGCGTCTCAAATGGGATTCACTTTATTTTATGTAATAATTAAAATATATAATGAAGCTGCTAATCAACAGATATATGTATACTGAGTTTTAATAAGTATCTTTTAATATCTTATACAATAATAGCTCTAAATAAACACTAAGATACATACCAAGATCAATCTTTTCAACATACAATGCGTCCGCTTCTGGATGTTTAGATACTTCAACAATTTTACCAACACGGATGTCCAAACGATAAGGGGAAATTTCCTCTTGTTGATTGGTATTATTTTTCTCTATTGTATCATAATTTAAGAAAAATATTAGAGGACATAACTATTAGCATTAAGCAAATACCGAAAAAATTATTAAATGTAACATCAATTGTATTTTTAAATTATCAATTAGATAAAATCAATAAATATGTTTATATTTTGAAGAAAATTTAAAATCATTATTATTGAATTAAAAACCCTGAAAAATTACTCAGCTGAATAGTAGGTTTTAAGTGTGCCTCATCATTGATTAGGTCACTGTAAGTGTATATGTATACAATTTGAATTCTAACAAATAAAGGCATACAAAAAACAATACTGTCTGTCTATATGTTTTTAAGGATATTTTATAATTTATTAGTTATTACAGTTAATAATTTACAACATTGTAAAACCAATAACCTTGAACACCTAGCTCACAACCCAAAATTACTTATTAGTTATTTTATTAAAATAAATATATAACAAATTAATAGTAAGATACGATATAAAAAAACTAATATGGTAATATTAGTGAGTCTAAATTGATATTTGTACTCAAACAATAGTTTGAAGAATTTTTTTTATAAATAATGATTGATGAAATAGAATATTCAACAAATTTGGTTTAAATTATTTAAGACTAGATACTAAATTTAAAACATACCAGTTTTTTTTGGTTTGACTGGGGCTGGGTATGCATTGGCAACTAGTTTCTGTAATTCGGGTTTATCAAAAATTTGTCTTATTGGATCTAACAGTCTATTGATATAAAATTCAACAGATGCTTTTAAATCAGCTGGATGCAGCTTTTGTTCGGAAAAACAAATTTCAAGATCTTCGTAGGTGCTAAAATTCAAATCTCCTCCATTAGCTTCGTTTCTTGATATTTTAAATTCTTAAAGTAAAAGTTAAAATTACATTTCTGTCTCTATATATATTAATAAGATAAAAATAGTAAATAACATACTTTCATTAGGTTCAAATAAACCAAAAATGACATGTTTAGCAAATGCAAGTAGACCATTTTCCGCAATATTTCCGGGTTCACAGAATGCTTTTTTCAATTTTTTCTTTACCATAGCTGGTGAATCCAATAAATCGATTTTACTATCCACTTCAGAGGAGGACATTTTACCTCCAGCTAGTCCAGGAACTAAACATAAAACAATATATAAGTAATTAAGTTATACCTAGACACCAAAATTATGATTAATGATCATATATAGATTAACAAAACTAACCCATTGGATTCATTAAATGTATTCTTTTTGCATAACCCAACTGAGGAAGATATTTTTCAGACATGGTAAATATCTTACGCTGGTCTACTCCACCAAACTGAGCATCAACTTTTAGATACTCTTCATCCAATGCTTGTAATCCTTAAAAGAATAATTATTTAAAAAACAAAAATAACAACTTCATGCGTCAAACTATATTTTGTTACATCTAATACCTATTTTAGTAGCCAATATTGAAAAAATGTAACAAAAATATAATATAATATTCTACCAACATGATGCTATAACATTTTCTTTAAAAAATATTGAATATAATAATTAGTTCAGATAAATTCATTGAACTTTTAAATTCATTCTCTTGATTTAATATATGATTTAGCAAAAATAAATTTTTTTTAATAGAATATTGTGATAACACTAGACTTTATTACTACTAAATTATATTACATTATATCTTTTAACTTATAATTTTGAATCTAAAACAATTAGTGATGAACCCATGTCTAATACATCAAATTCTTTATTATCTTTATGTAAACTTTAGCAAAATATATTCATAACAAACCAGGATATAGCAACCCAGATAGTAATGGATTATCAACTTGTTTTACAACTTCAGCCCCAGCTTTCTTGGCATCATGTTCGGTAATTGAAGAACTCAATCGGTATACATCCATTGTATACTCTCTAAAAAAAAAAAACCAAGCTCTGAGTAACATACTAGTTGCTTAGAAGATTTTAATTACTTTGAAAGTTGATATTCTGTTCCTCGTACAAATTTTAATTTTTCAAGTGGTACACCGATTGAACTTAGCATAGCTTTAATTGAGTGCTCGTAATACTGTACTCTGAGTTCTAATAGTTCCCAAGGAGCCTTCATATTATCCAAATATGCATGTAAATCAGCAAATAAAATTGTTACCTAAATCAACATAATATCAAAATTAGATACATTAATTTAAATTATCGTCAAATACTGTATAATGAATGCTTGATAATATAGTTCATTTTAATAGCACAAAATAAAAAATATTTTTGGTATATTTGTAGGTTGATTTTCTTTGTAAATATTAAAACCACTACTATTTAAAATTTTACTTAAAATAAAATGAAAGTTACTCATTAACTCAAACAGTGTTAGTCGGTCAATTTTTTTAGGGTCTCATAAATTTTTACTTGCTTAATGTATTCCTGGTCTATTTCGGATGTAGTGACCTTGTAAAGTGTTTATGGAAATATTAAAACCCACGTAATTTTTCTTTATATGAGCCGGGGCGGTCCTGAGAATTTCATTATGGAGCCCATTAAAAAACTGATCCATGGGCCTTTGGTGTGAACTCTAAAGATAAAATATTATACTAGTTTTGCCATAAATTGTTAATTGTTATCCTGAAATCAGGGTCCTAGGTTAAACAAGATGAAATGCATGCCCAATACTACACCGACTGTTAAATTTTAACTTATTTAAAGTTGTCAATAAATAATCTGATAATCTAACTAGTTCATTTGTGAGATACTAGTAGCTATTTGTTAACTTTTCAGAATATTCATAACTGTGACTTAAGATTTAAATCTCAGCCTAACATTAAAATTAATAAATTTATAATTATGTGACTCAACTAATTAACATACCTAACTGCAATTGAATCTCTGATTTATATTAAATATTAATGAATAGAATAAAAATGGGTGTAGCAGTAGTACTGAGCAGAAGTTGGAGTTGTTAATAGATAGAGATGGCTGGTCTTAAAAGCCAATACCCCCACTAGAAGGAGAGGAAGAATGTATTATGTTCGTAAACTATTTGGTACTTTGTTTTTGTTTTTAAAATTATTATTATAATTATTACTAAATAATTTATCATTCATTTTTAATAATATTTAACTGTTTATTGCCCATGTGAATTGTCTCTTTGGCACTAGTGGCCATAACAAAAACAACGTACAAATCTTTAAAATATCAAAATAATGGTTAGTCAATTTATCTTATACGTGCCTCACAGCCAGCTTTTAAGTAGTCCGCTATTTTTGATATTGGAACAAAATATGCAATGTGTGGACGTCCAGTTGTGGCAGTACCCCAATAAATTTTTAAATCTCTTTCCTTTAGTATGATATCGAGTTTATCTTCGCCAAGAACCTCTTGAAGGTTCCGTAAAATTAAATTTTTCTTTTCGATAACTGAAGACATTTTAACTTATGAAACAATATAAAAGCGACCTAAATTAAATAAAGCAATAAAGCCACGTGTACAAATGAACGCAGAATAGCAAACGACAGATTCAAACGTCCGGTGTTTTTTAATCTTGAATCTTTTATCTATGGTTTTTGCATCGATTCGTGCGATCGAGGACAACAAAATAGGTGCTATGTGAATACCGAAGCCGAAAAACTTTCACCCGGAATTCAATCGAATGTAATGGTATTTCTGTGATACGTATAGATAATACAATATGTATGTATTATCAATGGTGATACAAAAAATCCTTTTAATGATATTGGTTATCAATTAATCCGTGATCGTGGGTTATCGACGCCAAAAGAAATTGCATCATGCATTGGTTCCAGAATTAACTACCTACTTGGAACATTGTTTTAAATCCTCAACCCTTACCTATAAAAGTTGAACATTTTATTAATTTTCAACTACAAAAGTACAAAATAATTTGTAAATTTTATATTTGATAAACGTTATCAATATTTAAACTTTAAATAGGTACTTATTCAAATCAAATACTTTACTGGTAAATAGTAATACCTTACTCTAGATAAAAGATTAACGTGGGCTCATCACATCAGGACTAAAATAATAGCATTGAATTATCGTCTTCGCTTGCTTAAACCCTTATTTTGCAATAATAATTATACCTCTATAATAATAATTATACCTCTATAAGAACTAAACTGCTTATTTACAAAACCCTATTGGAACCACCATGGGACCTACGGCCTTCAGTTTTGGGGGTAACGCGAAAAAGATAAATATTTTTAAAATCCAAGCATTTAAAAATATTTTTTCTAGAAAACTAATAAATGCTCCACCTACGAGTTAAATCATACACTAGGTACACTCTGACTTAAAACTTAAAACAATAAATGTTGAAGCTACATTTTTTTAAAAAGATTCCATTTCTGTTTAAATAATCATCTAAACTAATACAAAACTTCACCACTCCTACAATACCTGGAAATCCTCCGAGATGTTTGAAGCGTAAGTGGTGTCGTTATTTCTTAAGCTAAATTAAATTAAATTAAATTAAAATAAATTATTATCAAGCTAACAGAAAATGTTCTTTCAACAAAACCTCACGACATGTTGACTTTAATCACATAAAAAAGTAGGTACTTATAAAAAAATCTTGTCTGTGTAACTATTTTTAATATTTTTAAACTGCTATTGTAACATTTATATATAATACTAATGGAAAAATTAATGTGCCTATAAATAGCTCAAGGTGAGTCAAAATATTTTGAAAATTTGATGGCGTATAGAAACTGCTACTATAAACATTCAGTGAAATTATGTCATGTATCTACACGTGCAATTTTCGGATTTTTCGAATTACACAAAAAACCAAAATTTTTTTTTCAAAATCCGACTTAGCAAAAAAATTCCCGTTTTTCCTTAATTTCCTTTTGTTTTTTCCTGACGCTTTTGAAAACTACTAAGGATTTTGACCTCCCGAATGCACCAACTAGCTTCATTTTCTCTACTGAAAAGATCCTCAAGTTGAAATTCGAAGTATTATTTCGACTACTTGCCTGTACACAGAGTACAGACACAAAAAAGAAAAAAACCACACGTTATCATTGTAAAAATGTAAAATCAATATATTTGTCGCTCCGCTCAGAATCTAAAATAATAAAAGTAAAATAACTTAGTTATGAGCCTGAGACTGCAATCTATAATCTCCAGATTCTTCCACCCAAAAAACTATTCTCAATAATTATATAGCGTATCAAAGAATGATTACACAGAGGTCTCCTAGAGAAAGTACCTACGTCTAATGAAAAAAAAAATTGGAATGAGGAACGTGGGCGCCCACAGACAAACGCATTTTAATTATAACCGTATATTAAATAGTAACGACGTATATTTACGTCATTACTATTAGGACTAAAGAACGCACGACGTAAATTTATGTCTTTCCTCCAGGGTGTGAATTACATATTACTTAAATATACGTCATTACATTGAAAAAATTGTTAATTTATTATTATATTTTTTTCATATTAATTCACTCTGTGGGTGATAATGGTAAAATAATAATTCACTCTTCAAAGGAGGAAAAAAAAATATTAAAAAAAAGTTCAGCTAAGACTGCAGTCAATTTTGATAAACTAAATAGATTTAAATTCAAAAGCAATAAAAAGATGATCAGAAATTATTGGTTTAGAGATAGCAGTTCATACTAAAAAACAGTTAGTTAAATAAAACATTTAAAAATGACAGCAAAAAAAAAAAAAAATGATAAGAGGTCACAGGTCATTTTACTAAACGCCGAAGGGGGATTGCGCATCATGGTTTCCTTTATTCTCAAGAAACGCCGGGTAAAACTAATACATAGTAGGTAATATAATATTATTAATTGTTTTAAATTTTTCACAAACAAAATGTGTTTCCCGGCAAATTATATAGGCAAAATGGGTACATTACTGAAGTGTTCAATATTGTTCATAACTACATTTTACTATTTTAGATCATTGCTAATTCGCTATAGATAGAAAAATAATGGCTAAATATATTTTTGACCAGATAAATTGTTTAATTGTATAATATATTATTTTTAAATACCCACCAACAGTTGTATTTGTTAACTTGGAATGGAGCTTTTCGGTGTACAAAAATATGTTGGCCTCATATACTGGCTCATGTTTACATTCGAAAATGTATCAAAATGGCTAGAGGCAAAGAAGCTATTTATGATTATTTCTATGAACACACACATTTTTGATTTTAGAGTCCGAGCAGAGCGATTTAAGGTGTATTGTAGGCCGTAGGGTATAGGTGTACAATGATGTGTGTTTTTTTATTTTTATTATTTTTATTTTTCTGTGTCAGTCATCATGTCTTGGGACAGTAAAGGTGCTACGATTTTCTTTAACAGCATCTCTTCTAACTGGAAAGTGAATCTAGTTGATACTTTGGAGGTTACAAAGTAAAAGTTCCCAATAGTTTTCAAAAGCGACAGGAAAAACGCGAATTTTTACGAAAACCTTGTTTTCGAAAAAATCGATTTGGATTTTAGATGTAAGTAGATACATGAAATTTTCACTGAATGTTTATATCCCGCGTATTCTACCAATACATCAAAAAGTTTTCAAGATATTTTGATTCATGTTAAACTATTTATATAGGCATATGAAATTTTAGATTATTATTTGTACTTTTTAAACTCATGTTTGATACAAAATTGTTCGTAATGTCAAAAAACTTGAAAATATAGTACACGGTTCTTCGTAAGTTGTTGTTAGGGGAAATTAAAAAAAAAAGGGTGAATCCAAAATAATTTTTTATGAGCTTTTGACAGAATTCGTAAAAAATCACAAACATTTGAAAATTACTTGTGAGTTAGAAATTTATAAAAAAATTGTCTTCTTATATCTAAAATTTAAAAATTCAATACATGTTTTCTTATAACGGTTTGTCTAAAGAAAAAAAAAAATTTCTACCGTAAAGTCAAATTAAATATATATGAGAGTATGAAGTTGACATTTTTACAACATATTCACTTCATATTTCATACAGCGATTTCCTTATTTTGCTGCAATTAAAAAACAAATGATTGCAGATACTTGAAATTAACACCATATGTTTATATTATCAATTCATATCCTTGACTCGTTTGAGCAGCTAAGGACATTTTCAATTTTCAATTTTTTTATTTATTTTTTCTATAATTGTCAATAAAATTTTATTTGTTTGGTCATAAAGCTTGAAAATGTAATACAAGGCTCCTGCTATATATTTACAATATCAGTAGAAAAATATTAAAACATTTTTGTAATGAGTATTTAAAGTTCAAATTTTGACAAATTCATATCATTCAAAATGTTCAAATAATTTTAGAGTTAAATATTTTTAAAATTTTCAACTTTTATAGCTAAGGGTGGAAAATTTAAAACACATTTCCACAAAAGTACCAGTAGGTTTCTAACATAAAAATTTATAAGTACAGTTTTTTTTCAAAAGTGGACGAAATTACATATTAAATAACCAAGAATAATGATTTATCTTATTTTGTTGTAAATTAAAAATATTATTCGTAGGTACTTAAAACTTTTTAGTATATACTGTTATACTTTATACACACAATAATGACTGTTCAAAACATGCAATTTTTTTGGCTAAAATGATTTTAACCTATACCTTCGTACAAATACCTAATAGTAAAATAAATTACTTTAATCACAATAATATCGTCAAATATACTAAATTACTAAGTAATATTATAGACTGGCAGACCGCCTTTGCTCAAAATCGTTTTTCGTATATTTACAATGTTTTTATATCATTGAATTAAAATTAAAACACCATCTATTACAGAGACCCACTAGTAACCTGCTGTACAGCAGAGCGACAGCCACTTACCCCCTTTTTTTTAATTTGGATTGTGTATTTTGATTTTATGGAAATTTAATGTAATTCAATTCTATATTTCTATGTAATATTTTTATACTTCAATTTGCAGAATTGCTTTAAATACATGTTTTTATTTTTGTGTACGGAATTGGTCATGCTTATATATTTTGTGCGGTAATAGAAAGCGTCCGCTCGGTTTTAACGGATTTTAGGTACTCCATCGTGCTATATTTTTAACTCTTGTATATAGACTTTTAATAGCGTCATAGCTAATGGAAATTGCATACACCGTGCAGCACTGCAGCGCATTACATGATTACCATAAATTTATTCTACGTAGGTAGTACTAGGTACCTATATTCACTATAAACAATAAATACATTTGTACCAAACCACGGATTATTTTAAATAACAATATAGCAGCAGGTACCTTCTTTGGCACCAAGAAAAATATTTTATCGTAAATTGTACCTAATGTTTAAAAAATAAACACATGCATTTGTAGTATTTGTACTATTTTCTATTTAAAATTAAGTTTTGTTTTTAAATAAATAAAAAAGTAGGTATTATTTTTAATTAACAGTCAATGAAATTGAAATAAATATTAAACAAATATTCATTCTACAAATGTTTATTTTGCTCCCGATGCGAATAGCGATTGCAGATTGCAGAACCTGACATCCTCCGTTCCCTTATAGGTCGGAATACAAGGTTAATGGTAGGTATGTGAAAATGCACTTGGGGTTTTTGGTGGAAAATCACCAACGCAAGTTCTCCAGCCACCTGCAGAGGTTCATCGCGATCACTCGCTCGAGTACGCAGATATGCGAGAGTGTGAGACCCTTCTGCGGGTGGCTCGGCGCCTCAGCTGCTTCGGGTGGACCTTACCTTTGAAGCAGGAGGTGTAAAGTCCTACATTGTAAAATGGGTAAATCATTAAGGCCGTGGTTGTGCACAGGCTATTCATATGTTTATGAGTTATGACATATGTTTCACATGTCGCATGTGTTAAATAAAATGTTTAACTCTAAAACATCTTTTCATAAATCTAGGTTCACTGTCCCACGAAAAGAGGTATTACTGAAGTTTAAAAGCGAAGCATTATTTCGACTTCCTACTTATCGTGGCAATGTGACATCGTGTACACAGACACTTAAAATAAAAAAAACACAGATCATTATTTACGGCTCCGTTTATAGGATGTAAAATAATGTGAAAAAATAAGAATATTCTATATAGACAATATATATTATATATTTATATATATACAACTTGACCTATATGGCTATTGTTCTGTGGCCAGTGGCAACTCCTAATTTTTTAACCCAAGAGTTTTGGTTATTTGCCTTTTTTTTCTTAAATTAGGTACTCGGTGACAGCCGACGTTATACAGCTGATTGGTTGATAGCTAATGAATTTGTTCTGAATTCCAACGTTCCATATACTACCATCCTGTTCCTGTATTACGTTATTTTAAAGTGGGTATTTACTATATAATATAATATATTATATGTATAGTCTATATTATTATTTATTATTTATGTCTATACAGACTAACTTAAATTATTATTAGAAGAGGTTAGTCCAGGATGAACATTTAAGACAGGGCCGGTTACAAGTATGATTTGTAAACAAATAATTTGTTTCAATTTATTTCATAGATAGTTGATATTGTACGTTGATTTTGTAAAATGTATCCCAAAATTGGAAAAATTTTATTTATTTGTCATATATTGCTATAAGTAAATAAAAAAAATTGCATAAAAAAAAGCTCGTGATTAGAAACAAACTTGTCTGTCACTCACGATGTCATGTCTCACTTGTAAATCAACAGTAATACCTACATAAATTGGTAGTGGACTATTAAAATCTATCGTTTACTGACATATCTTATCTGGTGGTGACAAGTGCAGTAATCAAATAAACATTTTTCTAAAAATGTAATTATGACATATTATAAAATAATATTTATGACCATGCAAGTCTTTAAGGACTTAAGGTTCAAAACACTGAATAAGTCCGGGATTATTAGACCCATACCTACTGGACATACCATTGATTCTAAGCTCTTAAATAGTAAGGCAACAACTGTAAAACATAAGTTATTAATGTTATCTACTAGGTACACTATAGTACAATTAGTAGTACAACGTCAAATTCATGTTCAACAAAATCGATTAATATTTAAAAAAATAGTTAGTATATCATATTATCAAAGACGGCATATCGATACATTTTTGATTCCAAATGTATAGTCACTAATAACTAAATTAATATTTATTCAATATTTTTGACTTTTGAGATCATTATTTCTCGTAGTCCGTAGACCAGTATTTTAGTTTTTATTACTTGTTTGTCTTTCTTAACATTTACTAGTTAGGGTCAAGGATGTTGCCAAATTTGGTAAAAATTGTTGTTGTTGTTGTCAATGTTTGGTTGATATGGAACGAATCTAAACCAATCAGATAAGGCCCTCGGCATTTGTCCTTGCTTGAAACCATGATAAGTGAGATTGGAAGAATACGTCATAAAACTAATAAAACTTTATTTGTTAGTTTGTTTCTTGTGAATTGTTATTATTTAATTTATTTATGGTCAATTACTCAATGGTCACCAGACATCAATTAAATATTGTCAATTACTTTAATAAGTAATATGTATTAATTGCTTAACAATTTCATTTTAAAAAGGACAATTTATGTACGTGTTACATTTATTATTTAAACTAAAACTAAGTAAATAACATTTATTTTATTTCATTTAGAAATATCGACCATAATTAATGAACTAATTTAAAATTGTGAATAATGGCTTATGTGAATGTCGCTGATTGGAAATCTGACCAAGTAGCCGATTGGCTTAAAGGTAAATTAAATTCATATACCTAATTACTTAAATACATAATCAACACAAATATACAAATGTTTTAATATGTTACTTAATAGGTTTAGATAGTGTTATTATACCATATATCAAGTACTTCATTGATACAGATGTAAATGGACAAAAGTTATTAGATATGCAACCTAATGACTTAGATAAAATTGGCGTGCAAAAAATTGGACATCAAGAGTTAATATTAGAAGCAGTAGATCTACTAAGAAATTTTGTAAGTTTAAACAGATATACTAAAATTGCATAGTTCAAACTGCTAACCAGATTATTTTTCATACTGTTTTTGTAAATCCCTACCTATATATTTTTATCGGTACATTTTAAGCTGATACCACCATTAAATAACTTTAGTTCTTCAAATGTATCATTATAATCGAACTTATAAGGATGATTTAGAACTAATATAATATATTAAAATTGGTATTAGATATCAGTTAATTGATTTATTTCTATTCTATTTAAATATCATAATTCTTTATGGGAGTGTATCCAGAATATAATTTTGGGTGGGGAGAGGCTAGTAAAAATAACAAATAATTATGTTCAAAATATTAAAAATATTTAAGGAACAAAGTGAGTTTAAAAAAAATATTATTTATACACTGTTTCCAAAAACTGTCTAGTAGAAAAATATACCTACATTAAAAATACCTTCATGTAATGTGTATTAGTATGAAGTTTGATAGTTAACTACTGAATAGAAGTATCACTAAGTTTATTACTAATACGACTACTTACTTCTTATGATGATATATTTCGATGAGGAGAAATGTAAGTACATTTTTTCTAGGACTAGAAATTGGTAATTTAAATAGTATATAAATGTTGTATATTGGTTGTAAATGAATATTAAAGTGATAATAAATTAATTATAATAAACTTATTATACTATACTTAATAAGATATCATTAAAATTCTTTAGACTTTCAGAAAATTGAAAATTTGGTTGAAAATAAAAATAATTATAAAAATACATTGTAAATACTAAAGTAATACTAGCTTCAGACTTCTTGACCATCTATGTCCCCAGTCCCCTACAAAGTATAAGTACATAAATAGTTCTATACAATTTTGATCTTTAGTTTATTATTTATTTTAATGTATTTTAGCATTATGAACTGGACAAAGAGAATGTACAATTGCTAGCATTAAGATTATCTTGCAGCGCTCATAGCTTATACAAAGACATAAAACAAAATTATTTAAATTCCACTCAAGTTCCAACTAAAATTCTTACGGATGTTGCCAACACAGTAGCTGCTCTAAAACCATTAGTTAATTGGTTAAACAGGTTTGATTTAATGTGTATTCATAATTATTATTATTTTTATTATATTGAATAAAGTTAAAACATTATTTTAATTTCTAGACCTCCATTTTGTGGCCAGCCACATTATATAAGTATGAAAAACAACTTACTTAAGTTGGCTCTTGAAATTGTAACTAGTGGTCAGCGTGATCGTTTTGCTGAGAATCCTGTTGAAAATATTTTTGAGATTGCCAAACAATTAGCTCAACATGCTGATCATGTTATTCAAGAAAGCCAAGATTCTCTAATTTTACAACCGGCTTCTTTGGATGTTGCTACACTTAAAAAAAGATCAGGAGAATCTTTGGTAATATATAAAATAAAACAAAATTATTATTATTATTTTTTAGGTTTTGAGCAAGTCTTTTTCTTTTTAAATGGTAAATACTAAATTAAAACTTTTATTTTTTTATTTGGAATAAACAATCTATAAATAAGAATATAAGACGCACAACAAGCTTATATGCTAAGGATGGCAATTGACATAAAGGGTTGATTAAAAAATCACCCATCAGGAACACTTGTCTCGAGGGTATTATTATTATTTAATTTTAATTTTGAAATTACATTTTAGGGATATGGGTTATGTTTGTAGTAAGTCATGAAACAACTTTCTTTTTAACCTGCATTGAGGATTCCCTAGTAGTGTTAAAGATGAAGAGTTTCTTTATAAGATTGTTGGGATGGTTTTGGTGTTGCTTGTGAAAGGGCATATAAAAGAGGCTTACTTCATCATCAATAGTTTTCATTTAAAATTGTTAAGTAGTGTTTGTTTGGAGATAAAATTAAAATTAAAAATAAATGTAGCACCAGTGTTGAAGTAGGGTGATATTACTGTTTGTTTTCTTTGATCAGTATTATTAAATACTATCTTCTGCATTACCAAATGTTCCTTATATAAAAGAATGATTAATTCTCGTAGATCTTCTTTTAATATGTCACTGATGCATACTAACCCTACTAGTAGTCTTAGTATCTAATTTGTTTATTATATCTAGTAAACCTTTTATTAGTACTTAATGATAAAAACACTCTTTTGGATATATCACAGTGTATTTTATTGTACAATGTTAATGATTATATAAATAAAATATTTTCAGGGATTTTATATTGTACCATCATTTCACGGAGTTCATCAAGTTGGAGAAGTGAAATGTAATAGTGTGGCACATCAATGTGGTAAAATTGAGGCTGGTGATGAGATTGTACAAGTCAATTATCAAACTGTGGTAAGTAATCAATAATGAATATAATAAGTTTGTTTGATTCTTAGTCATATTAAAAATTTTTTTTCCAATAAAAAATAATATTATAATATTTAAAGGCACATTATTTTATTTAATATAAAATTTAACAATTCTTTTTCAATAATATTGGTTTTTTTTTCTAAAGCATAATTAAAATGTATACAAGTTTTCTTACAATAATTAATTTGATGAAGTAATTAGGTATCACAATTATAGAAATGACAGATGGGTGGGCAGGATAAGAGTAGGTGGTTATAGGCTAGCATATTTTAAGCTGTCAGGATTTTTTGGTTATGGTGCAAGAGGAAAGACATTTGATTAGTGAATTTTCTTTGGTGAAGTGAGAGGCCTATTGTGATTTTTGCTTTCTAACTTAGTGTTTAAATTTTGAGATCTTTGTGAAATTTTTTGTTTTTTATCATGGAACAAAAATTATTGGACTAAAATTCCTGGAAAATTTAAAAACTTGAGAGTTTGTACTTGGATTTCATATGCCCAGACGAGTCATTATAGCTTCATAAATTGTGAATTTGCTGGTAGTTGGTAATTTTGATAGGATAAGACGACAAAGCAGCTTATTTTTTGTATATGTAAGGAGGTCAGGCGCTTGTGAAAAGCCTAAATAATTTACTTTTGATTCGGTAGGAATTACACGAGGAACATCCAGAAAGTAAAAGTACTGAGGCTTTCACAGCCGTAAGGAATATTTTTTTACTATGTTAATTACACTGCCTTTACTCCTAACATTTAAAACAATAGCAGAACGAATTCAGAATTTTGAAAACTGGTCACAGGAATTTTTCTTGTGAGACATGTCAATCGAGTCTGCCGCCAAGTGCAAAATCTGTGCTGTCATCCGTTAGTTTTTAGAACACTATGATCTAGATGATGATTATTTTCTCAACACTATTGTTACTGGAGATGAAACTTTGGTTGCACACTTTATGCCTGAAACCAAGAGACAGCCCGAACTGTGGCATCACTACACTTCAACCTCAACCAAAAAGTTCAAAACCACCATTTCAGCTAAACAAATCATGGCATCAGTTTTTTGGGACTACAAAGGCATCATATTGATTGAATATTTACTTCAGGGGGAGACTGTCAACACAGCAAGGTATTGTGAGACCCTAAAAAAATTGAGAAGAGCAATTCAAAATAAAAGGAGGGGCCTGTTAACAAGGGGAGTTTTTACCCCTAGACGTAATTAATATTGATTAAATTAAATATATAAAATTGTTTACTTATACTAATTTAATATTATAATATTATATTATAAGGTTATGTAATTCAAATATTATTAGGTATACAATAAGTATTTAATTAGATTGAATTAATATATATATGCTATATTTAGTATTATTAATTACTAATTTTTTATAAATTGATTATTAACTGAATAAAGTAATTCATTTAGAAATGTTTATTTTAAAATTTTTTTCTTATTTTGTGTTATTTGATGTATTTGATAATAAAATATATAATAATGATACAAATATACAATAGGTACATCACACACCTAAGATGATTTTTATTCAAATTTTAACTTAATTTATGTTATTTTTTATTAATAACAATACTTAGTTTTAAATTTATAATATGTTTATAATTATAAATAATTTATGTTAATTGTACAATATGAATAAAAATAATTTTTTTTAACTTTTTATTTTACTATTAATAATTAACCATTTGGAATTAAATGTTATAAGCTTTTAATATAGAAAACTGTTTCTAAATTGCAGGTTGGTTGGCAAGCTAGACAAGTAATGGCTTTGTTAGAAGAAGCATCAACTGATATTTTTTTGACACTTAAGAAACGGCCACGACACAGTAAAGTGTTTGGACAAATTTATATGAAACCATATCGTCTGCCAAGCAAAAAACTATTTAATTATCCACAAAGATACTTTGATCAACTTACTCCACCAAGGCCAAGTGATTTATTGACAATTCCTAATTTCAGTTTTCCTGTAAATAAGTAAGTTCACAATATTTATCAACTTTATTAATTTTAAAACTGCCCTCTGTAAAATTAAATTTTGAATTTTTGTATACCATTGTGTTCAAAATATTCTGTAAATATATCAGGAAAAACATTTTTATGCTGTCATCTTTTGACTGTAGTCACAATTATTATAACATTTTCTTAATGATTTGGCTCATTTATTTACTGCAGTTGGTAATTACTAATTAAAAATTGTGAACATTTCAAATTGATGTGTACTTGGTGTTTTTTCGAACTGGAAACATTCAATCCAACATTCTATTTAATGCTATTCTTTTGCAACACCATTTTTTTTACTATACATTTTTCTATAAATTTTAATATAAAACAATTTTTGCAAGGTCTAGTACAACTTTTTTCTTTTGTTAGTTATCCCTTTCTTAATTTGACTAATTATTTTATTTCATATTTATTATTAAGAGGATGTTACACAGACATGTGTTGTTTCTGTCTTACAATTGTGTAGCATAGCATATTTTTTCTCTCAGCAGATCACCTTAGCTCCATTAGTTTAAAAGTCAGAGTGAATTGACTTCTTAAAAAATTTAAAGGTAAGATTATCATCTTAGGTATCTCAATGAATTTGTATTACATTTTAATTTTAAAGTGAGTTATGAGTATTTTAAGATGTACACACAATTTACAATTTTAAAATACTCATAACTCGCATTAAAATTTGTATACAATAAAAAAAGCCTATGAGATTCCCTTGATCTTACCTTTAAATTTTATAAGAAGTCAGTGCACTCTTATTTTAAAATGTGATCTGCTGAGCCTAAAATTTGCCATGTTACGCACTTGTAAGACGGAGACAACAAATGTGCACACAGTGTCCTCTTAATTGGTGTTGCTTTAATATACTTTTAGTACTAACCAAATTTAATAAATATTTTAAAGAAACTTATCATAAAATATTTGGGCAACATCAGTAATCAAGTTAAAAAGTGGAAATTATGGTTTTTAATGAAAATTTTAATTTAACACATGAAAGTTTTCTTATTTGTAACTAATTAAAATTGCATAATTGAATGTTTGAAATATATCTGTTTTTGATTGGTTTTGTCTAATAATTAATACATTTTTAGACAAGAAAAAAAGAAGGTACCAAAGATTCAAGAAAGTCAACTCCTAAGTGATCATTTGTTGAGTCCTCCACCAATTATTCATATAGGTGGGCGATCAATTTCTCCTGAAATTTTTTCCCACAGTAATAGTAGTAGTGGTGATGAAAGTGAACTTGAGAGTGCCAATTGCTCCTCACCAACTTCCGTTAGATTATATCTTCCGAAGCCACATATCCCTGTTCAAAGAAGGGCAACAATAAGTGGAGCCAGTCCTATTGGAAAACATGCACCATTCAATTTTGATCAGGTACCTATTTGTTGTAGAACATAATTTTAAGCATTGAAAAAAATAGCTACAACAATAATAAACGTTACCTGATAAATAATCATATTTGATAATTATAAAATTTCAAACAATTTTAAAACTGACTTCCTCAACACCACATATTATGTGCGTATTAAATGCGCTTTATAGTTTGTTATTTTTTTGAACAGGTAACACTAGACGTGCCTAAATAAACCTATATGAAAGGTTAATCAATTTGTCATGCCAGCTCAATTCATTCTAACATTTTTATTCTAATATTTATATAAATATAACAATTTTATTTATTAAGTTTTTAAAATACTTTTTTAAATAGAAACAAAAATATATAATATATATTTATTAAGTTATTTACTTCTTATATTAATGTCAAAGTTTTTCTCCAAAGTTCAATGTGAGTTAATTATTCTGGTGAACATTCAAACAGGCCTAATACATTAATCTAAAGTATTGGATTATTAATGTATATTTAAGAACGAGTAACAAGTGATATATGAATAAGTAAATGCTTACAGGTAACAACAGCCTTCTTCATCTTTCTATATTGGTTATATTACTTATATGTTTATTTTATAAAAAAATTCTTAATGATCTACCATATTGAAAAATATGTTTAATTTTTTTTTCAAATCGCCTAATATTGACTAAGAATCAGTTTATTAAATTATTTATAATATTTAAAGTATTTTGGTCTTTGGCAGAGTATGATACAATTTATTATAAGATGTCCTATACATTTTTATGAAACTTGAACTAACTACATTATATTTTTATAAATACTAGGTTGTAGATTATTGTAAATTATCAAAATTATCATTTTTAATTTAAATTATACTCTATGTATAATATATATTATAATTTATAATTATTAAAATTATACCTTTATAAAAAATTAATAGAATTATGTAAAAAATCTTAAATTTTTGTTTGAAGCACATTTCTTTGTTACGTTTGTGTCAAAAAACTCTTACTCTGCCAAAATACAAATGTATATATATATGAAGCCTTAATAACATAAAACATTAAGAGAATGTCGCACCCGCATGTGTTGTCTCCGTCTTTCACACGTATGACATAGCAAAAGTTGTTTTGTGTGAGATAAAACCACTCAGATTAGCAACCTAATTTCCACACTTTAAATGTTAATGTTCTCCACTTTATAGTATGAAAATTGGGCTATTTAGCTTGGGCTACAGCCTGATTGGTTCTATCCTGCGCAAAACAGTTTTTGCTTGTTGTACGCATAGAAGACAGAGACAACACATGCAGGTGTGACGTCCTCTTAATGTTTTTACATACACCTATATAATATACTTAAACTTAAATCATAAAGAACTTTTATGATTAAATAATTAAATAAATAATTTTATTAATTTAATAAATTGAGCTTAGTTAATGTATTGAACACTTTGGGTTAACATTTGTTTTTTCTATTTTATTATTTAATATTCTGTTTTTTAATTTCCTATATCTTATGTATTATTATTATCAAATTTAAATTATGAACATTATTTGACTATTTGTAGGGTAATATTCTTCTTAGTGTGAGTTGTGTGTGTGTGTGTGAGTTTCAGTAGAATGTTTTTAAGGGTCTTCCATAAAATAAATAGGTATTGAATAAATTGAAACTATGTATTTATTTTAAACATTTAAATTTGATTATTAATTAAAAATAATTTAAGTTGGTAATTAATTTTGTAAAAAGTTGTTTTTTTTAAATTTTAATTTGCATTTAATTTTAAAATTTTGTAAAAAGTTATAACTAAGTATTTTTTTACTAGGTATCTCTCTATATAAATAATTTTCTAACAAAATAAAGTGGTATACAGGTTTAATAATTAAAGATATTATAACTTAGTTGTTTGTGACAAATGTTACATGTTACATGCATGTACAAACAATGTTTGTAAGTTATTTGTCAAAAATTGTTTTTACTCAATACTTACATCTTACAAGTTTTATGTAATTCTCATTTATTTTCTAAATACTTGTTTAATAATAGGTATAGATTATAGACATATAGTATTAGCAATATTGGTTATATATACTTAAGTTGTGCGTACCTATGCAATCACAATTTCAATTAATAGCCAGGAAGACCCTTAACAAAATACTGTCAACTTTTAATCAAATGGAAATTCTATACACATTTTTATTAAGGTGTATATATACGATTGAGTGCATTTCATGGCTCTATTTGTTTTAGATTAAAATAAAAAAAAAAAATAAATAATATTAATCGATTATTTTGACAAATTGTGTATTGTTGCCTTATTGGTATTATTTTTGGGTTTCTAATTATAATGATGTACTTTTAACTACAAACTTTTAATTGAAAAAGCAGTATAACTATTAAATGGTATATATTAAATAACATTTAATTTTAAATTTACACTCAATACATAATTAAAAATGAGTTGATTGGAAAAATAGTTCTCAATCGTATTCCACCATTTTATTGCATGGATTGAATTTTTCCCTATTTAAAAAGACTCTTCTTTTATGCTAATAAGAAAATCCTTACTTTAAATATTAATTTTATTAAATTTTATTTTCAGTTTTGGAACGAATTGAAACAAGTTAATGAAGCTCATAATAACAATAAAAATAATAGTGAAAAATCTAATAGTGAGATGCAACTTAGCAAACGTTCCAAACCAACAAAAGTTCATTGGACATCATTACCACCGAATGAAGAGAAAATTGAAAGCCTGAAGTTTTCTGATAAGAAACTCATTGACACATCCATTAAAGATGATGTTTTAAACAGCAGTAATTTAATTTCCGTAAAAGAACGAATAAATCAATTGAAAATTAATAACAGTCCAGAACACATTATTAACAAAAAACCTAAAATAATGCCAAAGCCTTCTGTTTCTAAAGTTTCTACACCAATTGATAACCCATTATTTACTAAAGTTCGTGGTAAACTAGATAAAAGTTATAGTACTCCATCTTATGACTTTTCTGCAGAAGATAGTAATCTGCCTAATGATTTTGAATATTTTGATTCTGATTTGAGAATGTCGATTGAAGATGTAAAAAATTATGACACCAATGAAGTAACTAATAACTGTGTTTTTAATGAAGATAAATTTAAAAGACCCGATAAACCTGTCCTGGTTTTCCCTAAGCCTCCCCCTCCAAGAACTGATGACAATGTTTCTTCTGCAACTATGACAGAAATAGTTGGAATTAGTTGTCCAAACAAATCAGTAAAACCAATTTTATATTTTCCAAAACCTCCACCACCTAGGATTGAAGATATAGATTTTTCAAAAATAAAAGATACTGATGTAATTGATAATATTGGATTTGAATCTGAAAATAGTAAAAATATAGAACAGTTGAGTAATAGAGTTTCAGAATTTGGCAGTCGATTTTCATTTGATTCAAAACAAGAAGAACTTCTAGAAAGTACCGCAACAAGTTATTTAGAAAATCAAAATGGAAATTTCTTAGATTACGATAACATTACAACACATTTATCTCAAGGTAGAGTTCCAGGATCAATAGATTGTTCCAAATATTCCATGAATCATACTAAAAATAAATCTTGTTTAAACAATAAACATCAAGATCCATCAGATTTTGAAAAAAACTCATTTTCTGATTTGTCTGATGCCTGCCCACCACTGTCATTAACTGACCTTAGTGGTAGTGATGATAATATATTTCGGGTGGATACCAAAGATAATATATCTTTACCATCTGAACGAACTGCCATCAAACTACATCAAGCTGTATTAAATACTCCTGCTACATTTCCCAGGCAAAAAACTGAAACAAAAAAATTTCAGCCACCAATACCTCCTCCTAGACCATCCAAGCCTACTGAACTGCCTAAAAGAACCAGCTACAGAGCTATGCTTGGTGCTAAAACTATTGGCAAAAAAGAAAACAAAGGCCAAAAACAATTATTTCAACGAAATCCGTTAATAGCTAGTAATTTTTATTGTCTATACATCATAATAATTATAGAAAATAATTACTACATTCTTTCTACATTCTTTCTTTTTTTTAGAACGCCGAAATATAAGTGCTAAAGAATTAGGCATGTGTGAATATCAAGGATGGCTTTATCAAAGATCTAAAAAAATATCTCCTAGAATGCAATGGATTAAAGGATGGTTCATTATTAAAGGAACTACTTTTTATGGCTTTAATAATAAAGAAGTATTATAAATATATTAATATACTCTTTATTTATAATATTAACTATATTATGTTTTTTAGTCATCTAAAGCCCGACTTATGATCATATTATCTGGTTTCACGGTATCTGTTGCTGATGAAGTAAAGTCAAGAACTAATGCCTTTAAAGTATACCATATGGGAACCATGTTCTATTTTGCAGCTGAAACACCAGATGATTTATCTATGTGGTTGGATTGGTTTTCAACTGCTACTATTGCTGATGGACATAACTCAAGTAAATCTAATAAGATTCTTTAAATGGTGTTATTAATTTTAAACAATTAGTTGATTGCATATTTTCTAAAAAAATGTAAAAACAAAATAGTATTACATAGTGACACACCTTAGTTCCCACACTCTATCTAAAATACAATTGGTAAATCTAACTAAAGATTGTTTTATCTATCGACAATTTTTCTGATTTATTTGATCTCTATAAACTATTGTTGTTGTAAAGACTGTTTATTTAATTATTTTATCTACTTAAAATAAATTTAATAAAATATAAATATTTTTGTATTGTTCTGTTCAAATTAAAAATATTGATTTAGCCAATCAGTTATTAATAATATGTTGCAGTATTGAAAATTGTTGGGAGAAGCTATTTTTATCAGTATTTTTCTCTGATAATTATATCTAAATTTATCATTATATAAATATCAACATATCTAATCAATGATAACATTTTTAAATTAAAAAAAACATTTTAAGTCATAAATTAATTGTTTTATATATTTGAATATTATTTGTTGTAGATAATTAATTTTCAAAATAATTTTAAATATGATAAGTGTCTATTTTATTAATTGGATGAATATTTTAATAATTATTAATGGTTCCTTGAAAAAAATCAAAAAAAAAAAACTATTCTATACTCTATTCAAATTAAGAACCATACTTGTCAGATAACTTGTGTGAATAGGCATGGCTAATATTACACGGTAAATGTTTAGGGGGTTGACTCGATGTGAATGATAAACTTGTGTTCCCTGACTGCCACCTGACAAAAGCTTGGCCCAGCCAAGTATGTTCCTTAACTTGATTAGATACTGTTTTATAAATTTAAATATTAAGGTCAGTTTGTTAAGACTATAGATGAGAAAAAAATACTTGCCCTTGCTTTAATAACTCAAAGAAAATTTCTATGAAAATATAATTTTTAATAAATGTATAGTTCTTTATATTTTTTTTGTAGGAATATGTAGAATGTAACTGCTGTCTTTGTCATTTAACATTGCACATCAAAAAGAATTTTGATAACATAAATAACATTTAATTGTCTATAACTGTTAGATATTGTGGCTGTTAGTGAAACTGATGGCGAAGAAGATGAAAACCTAAATGAAAACCATGAACTGGTAGATTCATTTTCATCAAAACCAGGAACTTCACATGATTCTTCTTTTACAAGTTCAGCTTTTAAGAATATTTCTACATTTCTTTCAAGTCACATGGGATCACATTCAAATCATAACACAGGTTCTAATAAAAACAAAACGTAAGAGTTATTATTAAATATTTTGTAACTTCTTATAACTTGAATGTTGCTTTTTTGATGAAAATTATATTTTTGAAAAAAATGTTTAGTTTTAATTTATATTTTAAAATGAAATACTCCAAATCAGTTTTTCAGTATCTTCCAAATTGTCATCTTTAAGCTATTTAAACTTAAATTTTTTTTTCATTAACCACATTTGTCAATATAATATAGCTGCTTCTATTATTTAAATCTAACCTTTTAGTTTTTCAAGTTAAATATTTTCTTAAAACTGAGACATCATATTAGAGAATACAGAAAAATGTTGTTGTGATCTATAAACTAAAAAATAAAATTTGAAACTAATTAAATATAAATATTTAATGTTGTGCATAAGTAAACCAAAATATTAATTACATTTTTCTTTAGGGATAAAAGTTTTCATTCATTAAAAAAACAACAAAAAAAGAATCTGGCAAAAGAAGATCAAGCAAAAGGTAGCAGTTTGGACAGAAAACATTGGAAATTTTTAGGAATGGGTATGATTGGGCGGGATTCAAATGAACCAGTTCCAACATCTCAATATCGTAGTTATCGAAGAGTACCACCAACAGTTCCTAAATGTGCATCAGATACATCTGTACTCCCTAATTCTTATAATCAAAAGTAAATTTATTACTGAATTAAAAGAATATTTATCTTTTTCTTCAAAAAGATAGTATATGTCCTATTGTTTTCTTTTATAGATACCACACATATAATTTAGCAATAGCCAATAAGTAAAATAATTTAGGCTAAATACAATACTATATTTTTTACTCCATAAGCAATCATTTTAATTGTCCAAATATAAAATTGTATATAAAGTTTGAAGTAATAATAATGAGTTATCAAAATCATATAACCATGAGATCAAAGTATTTTTTATTTGGTTTTCTACGATTTATTATCATTGCCTATTTAATTTTACATATTGAAAAATTGTTCTTATCATAAAAAAATAAAATAAATTGGTGTATTAGTGTCCTCTTTGCATGAACAAATTAAAGAAATTATTTTATTTTAGCTCTGATGTATATCCTATACCTCAAATTAACCATAATCGGCCATCAGATATGGTTGATTACAGATTAGCATCGATAGCAAAACCTGATACTAACCAAAGGTACTATAGTTTAACTATTTTAAAAACAATTATTTCTATAATAAATCCAAATTTCTTATTTTTTAGACAAACAGATCCTACAAACAGCTCTGAAATAACATTAGAATCATTTATACAGTCCCGTCAAGATGAAAGACGTATACAACACCTACATATGGGAATGCGTGTACCTCAATACACAGCTCCACCTCCACCTCCAGGTTATAATCATAATTATTATTTTAAGTATTGACCCAGTTTAACTAATTATTTAACAGGAATTAGAGAAGATCAAAATCAACAACTTTTGGATCAAGCTAGTTTCAGGTTTGTCCCTCATAGATATCAATAAATATACATTACCTACATATTATTTTAGATACAGATTATTTTTATATTCCATATTCCTTTATAATACAGTATCAAGATTTTTAAGAAGAAAAATTCGATACATATCAATAGGGAATAGTTACGTTCCGACTCATATCAAAATCTGATTCTGATACGGATCGGTACGCATCGCTTGTATATTGCACGTATAACTTCTGAAACGTTCAAAATTGACTCTATAGGTATCGATACACTCCAATTTCTTCCTTGAAAATCTTGTATCCTTTATACAGTATACATTATGTATACTTGTGATTGTTTTTTTTTTAGCAATTAATAGAAAATTGTAATTTATTAGTATTTACCTATAGATTATACTATTACAGTACTGCCTTTATACTTGCTTTTTAGAATTGCTGCAGAAAGTGAACCTCGATCAAGGCAACCAATCACTGCATTGACTAGTGTTGAACACCTAAGTGTATTACCACCTTGTAAGTTAACTGTTTGTAAAACAACATTATATTGTTGATAAAAAATGTACCAGTAACCATTGTTAATATATTTTAACTTATGACAAAATTATTTTTACTATTAATACTTAAAATTTATTTTTGAATAAAAAAAAACTATAGTTAATATTAATTTATTATAATAACCTTCATATTTACTTCTGTATTTTATGTCACACAATTAAAATCATATATACACTTTTCTAGCAATGCAACTATTCATTCAAAAATAAAAAATATATTATTATGTGTAAGTGTACACAAGTCTACATAAATAAAAATATTATTTTTTTAAACTATTCTATATAATGAAACATAAATTAACTTCTAGTAAAATACTAAATGATATAATAAAGTTACTACCTGAATAGAATTAAACTTTAAATTTAACCATTTTAAATAATATATTATAACTAGATCTCGGATTTGTATGCAATTGCATATTTTTCCTTTTTACATTTTTGGGATTTTTTGTCAGTACCCTCACCAATTCTAATTGTTTGATAGCATTTTTTTAGCATATTATTGAATATTTAATGCTTATTGTATATTTCTGCATATTTTGACAATATTAAAAATGTATTGCATATTGAAGTAAAAATTTAAAAAATATATATACATTAATATTTTGTCAAGCATAAAATTAAAAAATAAATTCTGTAGGCACTAAGTGATTATTCATTTTAATAATATTAAATTATAATTCTTTTATGATATTATACGATTACATTTTTTTTTTCTAACATATTTGTTGCATATTTTCACAATTTTAACTTACATATTATATGGCATATTTTGACTCTTTTTAGTGCATAAAGACCCATGCTCCAATTATAACATAGTATATTAAAGTATAATGTACAATACTTATAACATTTTGTTTTTAAGTAGACGGGGAGGTGAATAAGGAATAATTTATTTTATTTTCTGTTATTTATTTATTTATTCGTGCTTATAGTGATTTTTTTACAATAAAATATGTTGGTAATATTGTGTATATTATAGTTATTAAATTAGAAATATACATATATATAAAAGTATAGCTATTAATGAATATTATTGTATTATCTTTCAGGGTTAACTGAGAGTTCAACTCAATCTAGTGACTTTAATGGAAATAGAAATTCTAAAACATTTTCCCATCCTCGTGATGGTCCATATATGCCTCAATTATCTGAGTCACATGAACATCAATTGTATTCCAATCGATACGTTAGTATTTTATTTAAATTGTATCATTATTACTAAATAATCATGTTTTTTTTTATTTAATTGTAAATGTAAAACGTCTGCATAATTGATAATATATTTATCTATTAACAAGTTATAACACTCCATAAAATAAACATTTAAAAGAAATTCAATTAAAAATTTTAGTTTTTATTGTTTTTGTCTTAGTTTTAGTCAATTGGTTTAACAAAACACTAAACCTGAACAAAAAAACTAAAAATTACCAAAAAGTTTCAAAATATAAGAAAAAAACATATCAAATAAATATTATAGAAAAAAAAAAATTTATTTACAATTAATTTTTGAAATATTTGGCTTTACGAACTTAAAAAATACACTTAGTATATAGCACTGTCACTGTATATAAATATAATTAAACTGAATATTAATATTTTGTTTAAAAAAATGAATAGCCTTTGGATCAAGTCAGTGATACCGAATCTTTAGAATATCCACCTGTTTTTGAACCAGAAACTTTCTCATTAACTGATGTTCTTTCAAGAAGACGAGATCGATCAAATAATAATATTGAAAATGAACCTGGAAACAGCAATAGTTACAGGTAATACAGATTAATAAGTACTGTTATTTTGTATTTTATTCATTAAGTTAATTTATTAATTTGTTTCCTTAAATTTACACCTAGAAAAATTGTCTAATGTGAAACATTTATATTTTATTATACATATATGTATATGTAACAGAATTTATTTAATTTATATAACAAAAATTACTCTGAATAAGATATTTGTTCATATATCACACTAAAATCCTAACTAAATATATAATTACTTGAAAAATGTGTGTTTTTATTAAAGTATTATATTAGTTTAATATTTTTTGTGATCTATTTATTTTTTGTGAACTATTTTATTTACTGTTGAAATATAATATTTTATAGTGGTGTTTAAATTCTGACTGTTTATTTTCATTAAATATTTTATCATTGACAATATGTCAAAAAAAAAAAATATATATATATATTATATATGCGGTGGAACCTCGATAGCTCAAATTTGTTATGTTAAATTTTTATAACTCAGGAGGCTCTGTATTTAAACATGTACATAAAAATAAAAAAAATTTTCTCTAACTCGACATTTTTTTGTCTCCAACTGATTTGAGTCATCATTTTTCACTGTATATAGTATATTTATGGAATACTTGAAAATTATGATAGGATAGGATACAATGTTAATTATTCAAATGTAACTGAGTGTATTTATATTTAGTCATAATAATCTGTACATTTTGAATTTCATTGAAATAATAATCTACATTTTTAACTTTAAAGACCTTAGTCCTTTAAGTATATTTTAATTCAAGTTTTATCATATTTTCTAATTGAAATAATTAAATGAGCTCATTCAGTTTAAGTTTTTATTATTAAAGATTTTTGAAAACTAGTTAACTCAAATTGTTTTTTATACACATTGGTTTGTCATTAAACTACTCACTTCATTACATTCAATTTAAAATACAAATGTTATGATGAGATTTGTATTTTGTGAGCTTCATAGATTCCTTTCCTTTATCTGATTTGAGCCCCAGGATAAAAAAAAACTCCTTAGCCTGCTATTGGGGCTGATATGTTTTATTTTTTATTTTTCCACTAAAAAGTAAAATATCATTTATGAATATTTGTACATAGGGTGTATCATGTGATAAGTTAAGTACATTTTAAGTAATGAACATTGTATTAAATGCATCAAACATTTTCCAACCTTATTGTTTCCTGAACAATAACATGATGGATTTATTAATTTATTATTGCTTTTGAATTTAATATTACAACACAACTATTGAGGATTATGCAAATGAATACCCATAGGACTTCTCCCTGCCTTCAACTATAATAAATTGGAGATTTTTTCTGATTTTTTCTTCGACAAGATTATGGGTCTTACTGAACATGTCCATGTTCATTTGATGGATGTATTGATGGTATGAATTTTGGTTGTTTTGGTCTGTATCACTAGCGAACAGATTTAAAACTATATAATATTATACATGCATATATGTATTTAAATATACCTAACTGAAAAAGTTATTTGAAATTTTAGGACATTTTTCCCGATTTAAATAATTATTACATCAATTATTTTGATACCAAATTTAAACGATAGACGCAAGCCGTAATAAAATAGTTCCAGAGCAATAAATATTAGAGTTATTCGTAATATACTGACCGTTAATATGAAATTATTATTTTTTGCCTATTGTCTAATTTTGTTTAAATGCAGAATAAATGTCCAAATATTTTCATAAATATATTAAATTATAGATGTATATTATGTTTGTTCATTGTCAATTGAAAGTTTAAACAGTAAAAATTGTTATTAAAATAATAAAAAACTAATAAGTAATGTTTAATAAAAATGAAGTAAATATATAAATTTAAATAATTATACATTGAAGCTAAAAGATTTTATAAATAAATGATAATTAATAAAAATAGGTATTTGGATTTCTGTCTTTCGGCAAACTTAGACATTAGACAAACAAAATAATTTCATATTAAACAATAAGCAATTTTTTCAAACTTATAATACCCATAAAAAACTTTTAAAAATAATTGTATGGGGGGGAAATGTCCGCATCAAAAAATGCATCGTAAAAAGATCACCAACTACACCAAAAACAGTCTGGGGGAATGTCCATTTGCCAAATAATATAGGTAGCAATAATTGTATCATTGACTTTTAACTCGTACCATATTTTAAATTAATATTTTTTGTATAATATAATTCAAAATTGAAAATGGCAACATCGCTGAGTTTATTACGCTCAATCGCGTAAGTTGTCTTATGTATTTATATAGGTATCCTTAAATATGCCGATAAATTTGATCACAATCGTAAAAGGTGTTTTATGCTCAATCGTGTTGTAGCCGTTATACTTATCTATGTAGTATATTTGAAGGAGAAAAAAACGAATTAGGCAAGTTGTTTTCTTCAAAAATTATATATTTCATATTATCAATTTTCAATAGTACAAACTACAAAGTGACAAAGTGTTATCGTAAATTTAACCTCCGATCGTAATTCATACAGTACAGTTGTTTAATGCGAATGCCTATTACCTATATGCAACATACATTTATATTTTAATAATTTAAACTTTTGTATAATATCAGGAGCGTATACAAGGTGATTTATTCAATCAACAATTTTAAACCAGTTCTATAAGACATTAGTGATAGTAAATCTGTATCATAAAATATATAATATTGTACCAAGATTACAATCTAGGATAAATCATTGGGAAACTTTATGCCTACTTTTTATATTTTTAAACTTTCAATTGCTTGATCACACACTTAAATGGCCTTTATTCGCCTTTTACTAAATTATCTTGATCCCAATATTTTCTGTTTAACCGTACCTTCGATAAATGTTTCATATAATTATATTCTAGATTCTGAGAGGAGCGATTGTTTTTACAATGATGTATGTTTTTTGTTATTTTTGTCTGTGTACACAATAAGTAGTTGAGATAATGCTTCAATTCCCAACTTCAGTATCTTTTCCGGTTCTAAAGTAAATCTAGTTAGTGAATTCGGGAGGTCAAAATCAAAAATTCCCAAGAGTTTTCAAAAACGCCGAGAAAAACAAATAAAATATTAAGCAATAACGGGATTTTTTTACGTAAAATCGGTTTTTGACGAAACCGATTTTAATTTTTGGTATAACTATATAACAATTAACAGAACCTATATAGTATATGGATACATGAAACTTTTACTGAATGTATATATTAGCATTTTCTATAGATCATACAATTTTGACTCATGTTGAGCTATTAATGCGGGCATATGAAATGTAATGGGTTAAATTAGATTTTTGAAAATATTTAAAAAACGAACGTCAACGAGTACATACAATAGTATATTGTCATTGATTTTATAAAACTTATTTTGATGTAGGTATGCCTATACTGGCTACTGTCATCATATTATTCCATACTCCATAGGATTTTAGTCGTGCCGTCACAAACGTAATCTCGTAAATCAATGCGTGTACCTACCCACAACCGTAGTGTATGTCCACGTGTTCACAATTCACGACCCAAAGAGTTGATATTGAAATTCATCATAGTTAAATTTTCCTAGTTACAATTGACTACATAGGTAATAATTAAAATAATATATTACAGTTACACTATTGTTATACATTATAATATAATTTTATATTTTTAGTGAATCATCGCTCGAAAGTTGAAACAATTAAAGAACTATTATGAATTTTATTGACCTAAGTCAATATTTTGCGTTGTATTAATTTATTATAATTTAACACATAAACATTTTTAATATTTTAGAATAATAATAGGTAATATAGTTAAGTATGTTTATGTAATTCTGTAATTTGTACTCAATGGTGCTTATAATGCATCTGTTATTAGCTTATACATTCTTTGTGTATTTTCACTTTTGACTAATCTAGTGATCTATCTTTGTTTTATTGCAATAAATTGCTGTGTTTTTAATGTTTTTATAGATTTACTGTAGTTTTATTTTTTTGGTTTATAGAGAAGTCCATTAAAAAAAAAAAAAATGGCTTAGTTTAAAAACAAATATACAAGTATACCTACCTAATTTTTAGTGGAACCATTAACCCATTTTGCACAAAATACGATGTACCAATATATATATCTATACTCTATAGTACCTAATCTATAAGTGATATTTATTTCTTGTAACTTGTAAGTAAGTTATACCTACTAAATACTACTACATTAAATCACAATCTTTCATAACATTAAATATACAAATAATAAACACTTAAATTATACGCATGTTTATAAATTAAAACTAATAATAAAAAAACTTTATTGTGGATCAATGGTTATCGAGTACATTTTAATCTTTAATGACATTTACTTTGCCCTATCATTATGATTGTAAATAAGAAGTTGATGAGCAATAAAAATAAAAAAAGGTACAAGAACTAGACATTATATAGTATACTTATATGTCCATTGAAGCCTAAAGGTTATATTGATTTAGGATATATGATATATCTTAAATCGTTTCATAATATGTAATACTTACCAAATATAGAGCATACTCAGTGTGGTGAATAGTGTACATATAACAATTAAACAACTGTCTTGTATATAGTTTTATGGTTCTTGTGGTGGTAAGGGTCATTAGAAAAAAACCTAACATATGTACGTGCTACAATATTTAGCTGTCTTGAGGTATTTATAATAATCTGGATAAAAAATCAGTACCTGCTAATGTTATAGCCATGTAGTTAACTAATTTTTTTTTAGGATTTTCGAACAACAATTAATTTTTTAACCTTTTTCTATAAAACAATATTTCAAAACATTTTATAAAAGAAAAGTCACGGGGGATCTTACCTCCATATCCCTCACCTACACTCCTGTGGTGTATAAACAGATACTTTGATATTGATATATTTTGTTACGGTGTGTACAAGTATACAAAAATACGAGTAATAAGTACGTACCTTCGCAGTCTAAGTACCTTATACTTTTGCCGAATAAAAACGCAGTTTTAACGTTCTTTTATTTTAACTTAACAAAGCATACAATTATAGTCATGTTAATGTCAAAATATACAAATAACATAACCTATGAAAACAAATAAGAAATGTTTAAGTGAGATATTTCAAGTTATACAACTTAAACTCTTGACCAAGGGCGTCCGCAGACATTTTTAAGGAGAGAGGACAAACAATTTCGTTACACACATTTACAAGACGCAGGTATGCAAGGTAAATGGTAATCCATTTGAATAGACAAACTCATTGTTTCGTAGTTTAACTTTTAGAAAATATTATCCTTACATAATTGTACGTCGTTGCAAAATAACAGTTTTGAAAAAAATATATTTTTACATTTTTTAATCGTTATAAATTATAATAGTTAAACATTTTACTTTATGGAATGAATTTTATTACTATTTCTTTATCGACGGAAAAAATCAAAAAAATTCCATCTACAAAACAATAAAACAAAATGTGAAGTATATGTACATAACAATGTATAATCATAAGTCATAACTCTTAACATTAAAAAATAACATATATTTCACATTCCATAACTGCTGACTATGCAGAATAGTTTTGAAGTATTTACCTACCTAGTAACCTACTAGATAAAAATCTAATTTTGAACCAATTATTAATTTTAAGTGTTAAACGTATCGATGAACGGAGTGCAGTGGACTAACATTTGTGGTACCACTTTTTCGTTCGTCGAATATTTAAATACTTAATTATAACTGATACGGATAAGTTATAATTAAGTATTTAAATATTCGACGAACGAAAAAGTGAGATTAATTAGAAAGATTAATTATCTACTTATTCGTTTAAAATGCGATTTGTATGTATCGATTGTATCGAAATATACAGAAAAATATCTTGCTTCGAAATGTGAAATAAAAAATATACTTAGTCATTCAAAAAAGTAGAAACTTCTCAAAATATTGGATTGACACTTTAATGAATCCACTGCTTATATACCTACCCATTCTTAATAGGTATTATGGTTTTTTAGATACCTAGATGTATATTTTTGTGAATTAAATAACCTCATAATTAATTCCCAAATCCTCCTATCAAAAAAAATTTAATTACCATTTACCACGTTATCTAGTACTCCACAAATATTTTTTTAAACAGGTTGTATTATTAGTAAAGACAGTAAAGTTGTAAATATTTGTCATAATAAAACGATTTGAATTCGTATTCTTAGTATAATTTATAAATTTGATTCCATTGTGGTATTACTATGTATGTATTGGATATGAAACTTTTTCTTCGAACACATCGAATAGAAAATATTCTCCAATAACATTGGTAGAAATAGAAAAATCGTTGAATCATTAGTCAATACTCAATATAACCAATACCTACTGCAGTCAATACCGCCAATACATACTGCAATCAATACCGCGAGTAGCCGTCAGCTTAGGTACAATCGAATCAGCGATCATTTCTAATAAATAATTTTAAAGTGCACACGCAGTCATCCACTTCAATCAAGGTAATTAATTTATAAGACACTGACGAATCGATATAATAATCGAATTAAAAGCCTATAGCCGTATTATGACCATTGACCTAAAACACTAAACAGTGAAAACTATGAAGAAAAACAGTCCGAAAGGGAGGGGTGACAAATGTCTCTACTGTCATAAGTACATCTCAGTGACCATTGTGATTTATAGGTACGAGGTACCTCATGTATAAATGCTCTTGCATTTTCAAATAGTTATGAGTTATCACTTTGGAACTAAGTCCGACTGACAAATTCTAATTACATCATTGTTGTGAAATACAAAGTTAACCAAAAAAAATTTGGAAAGATCGATTTTTGATCAATACTCTTTATAGCCTCTTTAAACTGTAAAAGATAAATAAATGAAATGTTAAACAATTGATTATCTAATAAACATTTCTGATTTTTATTCAGTTTCATTTATTTTATATTTATTAAAGCCTGAAAACATAAGAAAACAAAATTTGACTAATTTATTATTATAATAATGTACTAGGTATATGTAATAAATATGTTAACAAGAACACTAACTATCAGACACAACCATTATACTTAGGAAGACCAAAGGACGATGATAAATGATAATATGATAAGATAATATAGAATCCAATTCAGTCTTCAGCAAAACTGCAAAAGACCCCTATATAAGCAACCGACTGGAGCAGCGATCGTCGTCCGGTCATCGTTACTCGTTAGTCGTTATCACCGTTTTAGTTTATACATTTGTGTTAAAAAAATAAAATCATGAGTATTCTCTTAGGTGAAGACTTTTTTTGGGTTTACTTTATAGACAGCTATATAAACTCATCATATACGAATGATATTATAGTTTAAATAAAAAAAATAAAACGATATTTTAAATTAAAATGTATTAATGTAGCTACCGTTGGTGGGAAAATAGGAATTACGACGGGGGGAATAAAATAAAAGTTAGGGGGCTTAGCCCCCTCACTCCAGTTACGCCTATGCTGAAATTTGGTTTGCCAGTTTAAAAAAAAAGTCAAAACACCCAAATCTTCCCCCTTAATTACGCCACTGCAGTTGTATGTCACAAAAGTTTCACATCATCCTATAGTATTTTCCTGGTAAATCAATATAAAAAAAGGTAATTACTATTTAAATGAGCTAGAATTTTCAACAGAAATCAATAATAAAATTCGATTAAAAAAGTACCTACGAATTTAAAAAAAAAATTATATTTCTAATGAAGAAACACAATAATAATCTTTTGACTAAGAACATAGTTATTTACGGGACTTTTGGGACATACTGTATATTGTGGAATACTAATAATTATAATTATGATTAATTATTGATGATCATGCTCCGGGCGGAACCGGCTTCCAACTACCTGGGTAGATGAAAGTTCAAAAAGTTTTTCGGGAAAATATTATCTGTTAGATAGCAGCACAGTTCAAAAGTCTGCCGACTACAATAGTTAGTACTTAATTGTACAGCTAACACCTTGGGTCCTGTTTATATTGTTTAATGCACGGAGGGGGATTGTGATGTCATTGTCGTAATGTACTATATAGTATTTAACATCTTACACGGTTATCAGCGGCTATATTGTAAACATGTAGTGGAATAGAATATTAAAATTATTAAACGAACGTTATCGTTTTATATTAGTACACACATATACATTTTGTAGAAGGTTCACTAGGCATTGGTTTCGATTAGTGGACGGACGTCTTTCGTACTGGTTCACACATAATAGGAAGAACTCTATCGATATATATAATGTAAGTACCTACACATTTAGCTTCAATAAATATGATAAAAATACTAAAAAATACCATTAACTTTCGTTGGAAATATCATACGAGTCGCATTAAATAAATAAATAATAATATTTCTGTAATCGTATTATTGACGTGCTATTATCACGAGCGTGCACTGCGCAGGATCAGTATCGGGCACATTCGCACAGCTGCAAGGTTGTGCAAGGTGAACGAGTTTTGAGGTTATATAGGTCACAGACGACCAACAAGCCCGGTAATTTAATTTTTCTTATTAGTTTGTTATCCGGCACGTTATCCTTCGAACGGTCAACAGGTGTCAGGTGTGCATTTTGTTTTTATTTATTTTTTGAATTATCGTATAAGTTAATTTTTAATACTTTTAAAGTTCATTAACATATTTTAATTGAAATAAATTAAAATATTACCTATATAGTACCTAATAAAAATTATATTTCATATTTGTTTCTTGCTGCGATACGTAAAAGCTTTTACGCGTATTATTAAATATTTATTTTCCGTTGATGAAAGGGTTTTGACCTAATATAAACATATTACCATAATACTTTATTGTACATAAAATCTTAAATTATTTCAATATAATATGTAGGTATAGCTAGGGTATAGAGATTATTAGATTTATTTATATTATCAAACTTCTTAGTATAATGTATACTATTGTCATGTACAATAATGGAAAGCATTTAGGACGGTGCCATTGCTGCAAAAATTTAATATACCAAATTTAAACTATTTATTATATAATATTAATTATATATAAATATATTGCTTGACATATCGTAAAATTAAAAATTTAAATAAAATATAATTGTACCTCTTTTAATTAAAAATATTTTATGATAAATATAAATAGGTTACCTATTCATTAATTAAATTATAGATATTATAATAAATATTTTATTATTGTCCAAAAGTTAAAATTTAATTCATTGAAGTAGTACTTAAATATAAAAACTAATTGAATAAAGTAAAAAGCAGGGAACATTTTTGAGTGCATTTCTATTTTATTCGTTTCGTTACTATATTATTAGACCTAGACATTTTTAAAAATTATTTAGTTCCATTATTTTTCATTTAGGTATGTCGATACTAATTAAAAACAGCTTTTCAAGGCTCTCTTTATACATTTTCCGATGAAAGGACAATACATTATAATTAAGTAGTTTTCTTTGATTAAAATTGTTTAAAATGTATAAATGTACATATTACGGTTATGTTTATACGCATTTGTTTTAACATTAATGAATATATAAAATTATGGAAGGTCATATTAACAGTATAATGTTAACGAGAACGAAAACTGTTCTTGCTTGCCCTTTTCTAGAAATGCCCTTGAAAATATACTATGATTATTACTACGGTTATTAATAAATTATATAAATATATAGATAACAAATTAAAATTATTATCATTAATTATTTGCTTCAATCAATAATCATAGATTCTATAGGTAATATAAATAACAGAGACCTTATTATAACTTAATTATACTTATATACATATAGGTGCATACAATTTAAAAGCCGTGTATAATTTTGCTTTCTTCATTTAGAATTTGACTATTAATTCTTTAATGAACTTTCTTGGTGCTTCGTGTGGTCCCGAAACTTTAATTGCCTTAAATCTGTTTTAGTATCTTATATTAATACCTATATATATTATGTTCACCACCCCTAGCCCTAAAAATACCTATAATTGGTTATTGCCTACCATCCATCTTTTAAATATGACTAAATCTTAAGCATTGATGGATATAATTCTAATCACCATGAGTTGCTTGCTAGTACAAAAATATATACTTTAAATAAATCTATTTTTATAACTCAAGTAAAATAAAAATCTTTGAATTTTTTTAAAAAATATAAATTGAAAAAATCTGTCAATATTACAACTTAGTAATAACTAATATGTAACTACCTATTGATAATATTATGTTTTGCTCTTAAAAATAATTAAAATTAAGTATACTCGTAATTTGGTAAGTAAATTATTTTCCCTATACGGCTTTACAGTATTACACTAATAATACCAAGAGGTTGCTTCAAAGTGTAATGATTATAACACAATATATACTAAATAACCACTTAATCGATTTCTGATCATTGTTCAAGAATCTTGAAAATACCAAATGCCTAAAATCTAAATCATTCACCATTTTAGTTATTTCATTTCTATTAAAAATTGGTTTACTCTAACATAATGTACCTATCTAATACATTGTACGATTTATGTATTAAATTAATATTGACTATTATTGTTTAGGTGTATAAGAATTAGTAGGTAAATATAATTAACTACCTATACATTAGGTATCAGTTATTAAGTAAAAAGTAGTTAGGTAGATGCGCAACTAGGTGGTATTATTGTTATAATATAATAATACATATATAACATTGCATTCGCCCGATGTTGATATGATCATTATTAACAGTATAGAATATAGATACATGTAGAGTCATGGATACATAATATTACACATTTGGTTATTAGTTTAAATGAATTATGAATATTAACTTTGATATCAGAAAATACAGGTACTATGAATAACCAATATTTTATAAATTTACAATACCTAATACAATGCAATTTAAATTTAAAATATGTATAATATTACACTATTATTTATTTTTCAATTTGTAACTGTGGGAATTTTTGCTTTTAACACTTCTAATACACCAATAGATACAGTGTTATCACCTGGATGTACTGTAAACATTAATTATATTCTACTAATCAACTATGCACAACTTTGTAAGAACTAAATGGTAATTTACTCTCGTTATATTAATATTGTTTTTGTGTATTATTTTCATTTTCTTGTATTTAAACTAAAAAATAATGCAAGAATAACGGTAGGTAATATATACGATACTATAAAATAGGTACATTGAACCCAGTACTATAGTTAAATAATTAAATTGAATTAAAAATACGAGGAGAAGAGAAAAATCTAAAACACCACATAAGAGCGCATGTATACCATACCTACTATTGTAGTGATATAAATGGGTGATGTTTACTCAACTACAAGGCTGCGAAGCAACGCATATAATATAATAGAATAATAGGTACCTAATTATTATAATTAAGATTTGATAAACTGGGTATAATTTATCGAGAATTAAAATTAAAATAGATTATATGTAACGTGTTACCGATAGATAAATCTTCACAGTAATATTCTTATTGTATTAAGTTAAAGAATTCTTTGCAAAAGTTCTCCATGAAAAGTAATACTAATCCACGATTGCGCCAGTGACCATAGATTTCCCAACGTTCAATTTGTCAAGATTCTCGGACAATTTTTGATATAAATGGAATATTTATTTACTTTATTACTTTTTCTTTTCGTGTATTTATATTTTGCAATGAAAAAGTTTATTTGTGCATCTCGATTTTATATCCTACGTCGTGTTGTTCGATTCTTGATGAATTGTAATTTCTATTTTTAAGGATCCAATATGATCTTCGATTTTCTTCCTTTCCTACCACCTACTACTGAAGCTAAGATAAAATAGATTTTTTTTTGGCTGAAGTATTTTTTACAAAAAACATTTTTTGGTCGGTTTAATTCTACCTAGGCAATAGGTATTATATAGGCTTCAAAGAAGAGTGTGATGGATTTTATTATAAATATTTATAATACGTCTTGCGGTTGTTTGTCGTTATGCAGGTATTAAATTTTACACTGATAAACTTCTGCGCAATAGCAGAATGCTGTATTGATGTTTACCGATTGTGACTTAATGTGTCCCGACGTCATACCAAAACACTACATCAGTATTTATCGTCCGCGTAATTCACAACTAGCGAGAGGAGTTTCATCAGGATAACTCATAACCGCTTTCCATTTTTGATTAGAATAGTAAATTCAAAAAGTATTGATCTATTCAAACCCCTATGCATTATAAATTAAAATTAAAATTTAAGAAATTCATATAGGCACATATGCTTGGATAATCTTACGTACAAATTTAGGGTCTCAGATAGGTACTACAAATAATCAATAAATGTAAATAGGTACTATAGTTATTTTTAAAGATCAAATATTATAAATAGCTTATTCAGTTTATTCTCAATGTAAGTTATTATTATTATTATCATTATACTATGTTATTATACCTAGGTAATATAGGTACATGATTCAGTCTGAACAATTTACTGGAATGCCTAATGGTCAGTGCCCATTATTTGATTATAAGTACAATAATTATATTAAAATTCTTATTGGTTTATGTCTTAACTTATCTAATCAACATTTGACCTATTTATATTAATAAATACAAAGTTAAAAAATACATAATTACTGATAACAAGGGCTACTTTGAGATTTTAGTTATCCTATATTTAAATAAGTTTTCTTATACTTATTTGAAAATAAACGATATTAATGTATTTATAATGTAGTAGGTACCTATTGGTCCTATTGTATATATCTATATTTCTATTTTAATATATCCTATATATTATATTACAATCTATAGTATATGCGTACATTATACATTATTGTACATTCTTAAATACTTTATTGGTATGATTAAGGTACGTGCTGATAAGAGAATTCTGTGTTACAAAAATGGTGGAGATCTGATCCATTTTTCGAACACAGGTATCTGATGATCACTCGTATAGGTGCAATAAGTTGGTATACAATAATGATACAATATGTTATATCATATAATGCAATTTTAAATATATATTATTCAGTACCTACTTAAAGAGAAAAAAGTTAACTGTCAAAAATCTAAAAACATATTTTACTAACAATTAATGCATATTATATTGTTAAGGTGGGCAATGCAATATCAATTAATTGTTCGATATTGATCGTCTAAATTATGTAATTAGACGAGAACAATGTATATAGCAATACATTTATACGATTTTTCATATATTTTAAGTTTTGAGATAACTAATAAAATGAATTACTATAATTTATAAGTTTATAACTATTAGATGCGCACTTAACTTATATCGGTACCAATAGTTTTATTTACATTTACCTAGGTGTCAAATGTCATAAAATAATACGTATGTAAGACTATAGGTAAATTATGAAAGTTTATTCTTTGTCACTTCACCTGAACAGCTTTATTTACTGTAATTGATAGTTGTCATTTGTCAAGATAGAACAATAAAAACTACAACTTATAAAATATAAATGTATAGCAAATTTTCAGAATGTTTCAACATTTTTCTTTCAATAATTACGATTTTTTTACTATAAATATAACTAATATAAATAAATATATTTTTTTTTAACAATAATGTTTACATTTTGGATCCTCGATTTTACTTCTACAGACATGTACCTATATAATGAAAATGTATATCACCCACCTGGATGGCTGGATGTACAAATTCATACGTAAATGAAAATAAACATGATAATAATCTCTAAAGTGAGCATAGTATTTCCATTTTTTCCTATTTATTTTTATGTTTTATTTCAAGTATAAAGTTATTATTTGTACATATTTATTTACCAAGTGAAATTTATTAAGTGATTGTGTGGTTTGACTCAATGATGTTTTATAATATGACCTTGAACATATTTTTGAGTAGGTACAAACCTAAGGTCACGAACTATTCATGTATAATAATTGAACAGGCATACAATTTTTTTTTAAATCAACATAGTTATACCTATTAAATAATATGATATACTCGTAAACTAGGTATCATATTTTTCATCATTATAATAATATAGGTGGGTACTTAAATTCTTTACCAATGAATTTCGGTAAAAATATCAAATTGAAACTATTATTTAATTATTATTAAAATACCTATAATTAAATTATTTTTTATATATATAATGATGTAATATAATATATTTTTAGTGATATAGTTTTACTAATATCCATTAAATCAATCAATTTACAATCTACAGGTATATCCAATTTATACCTATCATGTTATATCGTAACCTACATGTATACGTACATATAGAATATAAAAATGATTAATTAAATTAAACTGTATAAATGTTGTGAATAATTATCAATATATTGACGAAAATTATACCCACTCATATACAGCATGGTAACCAAAAGTAAACCTCCGTGATTTCCAAAATTTCCCCTTTAAACACCCACCTGCTTTGGGTTTTAGGGAAATCATTTTATCCTAAAAAACCACAGAAAAATCCGTGCAACCGTTTAAGTGTTCATGATGCGTGACTAACACACTTTTGATTATAATAATAGAAATCATGTAAAAAATATCAAATGCATAGATACCGATAGTTTTTATTGAATTTAGTTGCGTTGGATACTGTCGTATAAAACTCATTTGACTTATATCAAAGTTCTAATTTACGTATATCCCATGGAATATTAATGTTATTTTGTATTTAATTTAATATTGTATAATATATTTTTTAAGTGAATTATATCTACAAGTAATTGGTTCTATACTGACTTTCGGGCCCAGTGCAAGTTCAATTATAAAATATTGTGATTGCCGTTTCGATGTCATGAACTTATTTGCTAATAACTACTGAGTTGGTACTTACTATTATTATTTATTATTATTTAATAATGATTTTATTTTTTTATATGATATACTCTTATACTTAGATATTTGAAATTTGTATTATATTATTTTGTGTGCGCAATTATTCAAACAATGGAAATGTTATTAAACTATGAACTATTTAACTTAAAAGTCTAAGGCTAGGTTATAGCTTTATAAGTTTTATATGAATAGGCAAGTTATCAGCCCACCTAGTTATAGGATTTTAACCGGCCCTAAAAATTTAACGGCCCACTTTTCAACAAGGCATAATATTTATTATTTATTACTATTCATATTTCATTGTTCAGGATTCGGGGTGTTCAAATATTTTTAGCCAAATATGTGCCTGCCTAAATTCTTCGCGGCCTACCAAGTTGAACTCGGTAATTTATCGGGCCTGAGGGTGACCATACATCCCGTATTATACTGGATTCCCCTGGATTTCAACTTTGTATCCCGTTGCTCTGATGAAAGTTATACGAAACGTATGTTGTCCCGTTTTTTCAAGTCTGTCTCGTATGAATCCCCGATTTTTCCTTACTGTTAATTTAAAACTTAAACTTAATTTCATAAAAAATTCGTTTTATTTTCGATATTTTTATATGACATTATTCAATAGAATATAAAGGTACTTTTCGGTGGTATTTTCGAATTCTTATTTTGACCATTTTCTGCAGGTATAAAAAATAAAAATAATTAATGTCACATTGTTGTCGGTGACGTAAAACGTACATACCTAACTGTTTTTTTTTATAATATTATATTTTCGTATATTTTGATATTATATCTAGTACAATCACACCAACCAGTTCATTCTCAAATTGTGCGCGTTGTGGACTGTAATTCAATTATGTATATTTATATTTTATAATATTCATAATATTATATCTATGTAAAATATTTTGAATATTAATATTATTATTTGTACACGTCAAATATGTTTTTACTACTGTCCTTAATTGGTGTAAATAATTTTTCCCTCTATTTTATTTTTAAGCCTAAAAATTGAATACAAGCTTCTTAATGAATTGTTATTGGGGTAATTACAAAAAAATTGACGTAAATAATTAATATTTTTTTTATGAGGGTCATTAGTTGGACAAAATTCATTGAAATTACGAAAATTTGCAAATTATTTTGAGTTAGAAGTTCATAAAATTTTTAAATCGAAGATTTGAAAATTTAATATGTGATTTCCTCATACCTAAGTTTTCCTACCTTTATCAAAACAAAAATATTTATACGCATTTAAATTTCAAATTTTGATTCATACAAATCACGACAATAAAAATGTATGAAACATTCAATTTGTATAGGTATGGATTGAAAATTAAAAGATAGGTTCTCATAAGCTGCTAATATTAAAAAAATCCAAAACATATATTATTACAGATTTGTTTATAGACATTTTAAGTTCAAATTTTGACGAAATTATAGATATCTAAACAATGATACAAATGTTAGTTGTGTCGTTGTTCTTCAATAACATTATTACATTATTAAACTGTTATAGTGCTATTATGTGTACAACTTTTATGTGGCCTGGTTTGTCACGGTGGGTGGCCTCAGTCACAAAACGTGTTCTGAGGGCAAGCATCAGCCGGTGTCACTAGTTCCCTGATGGGTGACCATCCGGACTTAAGTGACAAATTCTCGCCATTTATGCACGTGTTATAATCGACCGTACCCTCCTGCACAGTTATGAACTTACTAAATTTGAAGGGTAACGACCGTAGATTTCAAAGCCATAGGTCAATTAAAAAAAAAACTTTTATGTATATTATAAATTTTACTATGACATTTTCAAAATTATTAGATTTTTTTATGCTATTACCTATTCATACCATAGGTTTATGAACCTATTCACACTGTTCAACGGTAAGGATAGTATTGACTCAAATGTTAATAACATTTATAATATTATAATAGGATAGAATTATAATATACTATAATAATTAAATATTATTTAATATAATAAATGCAATGTCAAACCAAAAACTAAATCAACCTACCTACCATAATACTAATATTAATATAATTTACTTTAAAAGAAATATCATAATTACAATTTAACACACTATTGCAGTGACCCACTCGACACCTAATGTGCATAGCAGAGCGGTACCCATTTGCTCACCTATTTTTGTTATTGGTTTGTTTAGGTTTATAAATTTGTTTTAAATTTAAATTCTTAATTGACTAGCAACTTTTTTTTTAAAAAATAAAGAAATGAATATTGAATTACATTTTAAAACTTGTTTGAAAATGTTATTAATTGAACTTTCAAATGTCATTAACAAGTATATTATTGCGGGCAATTTATGATATATTTGTTAATTGTTATGGCTTCGTTCTCAAATCAAAAAAACTTTTTACAAGCAATCGAATTTCATTATACTTTTTGCATGAATAAAAATATACAGTTTATAATAAAATATATATTACATTTTTATATAGTACAAGTTGCTTATTGGGTTTCAAGAAATTAGAAGTTATTACTAAATTAAATAAAAATAATTATTTTACGAGTAAAATATTTAAATTTTAAGATTAATCCTTTTTTTATTGAAATGTCAGCTGAAATTCCTCTTATTTCGACAGTTAATAACGTCTCGGTAATTATGATTTACTATAGCATAACAATTACTGCACATTATTTTTTTATAGAATACAAAAATAGATAGATAAGCTAATTTTAATATTACGTAAGGTGGTTATAATTAACTATAGAATAATTTAAGTATTAAATACAGTAGTGAAAATTGATTAAATATTATATATTTTAATAATGCTAATTGCTAATTCATTTTTAAAATGTTGAGTTACCTTTGAGATTTAGCATAGAAGTAACAGAAGCATCTGATGGATCGGCATGATGATAAGTATTACAGGGGAGGAACTAGGACATTTTTGACTTAGAGTTAGGGGTATTTTTATGACATTTGTAATGATTTACAAGCGCTTATTGGAAATTGAATTAAAGACCGGGCATTCCTTAAAATTGGCTGAACAGTGAACGGTCTTTGCCGTAGAGGGCACATTTGGCGATGGTAGGTACTAGGTAGGTAGTATACTAGTATCTTTCGATTGGGTGACCCTTGACACTTTATGATTTATCCGATATTTTTATAAAATGTATGATTGCTATAGTTGTGTGTTAGCATAAGATTGACGCTAAATAGGATTGCGGTGGTCTTTCGGTTGTTATAAGATCAATCCTAAAAATTAATTTTTTTTGTACTTGGTTTTTTATTTTATTCTAATCACTAATCACAGACGACCGGTTTTGGATGTACGATCTTGGTTATGCACAGAGTTTCTGACCATTTTGATATCAATCTATTTGAATCCAAATTTACTATCTTTAGACTATATTTATAATTTTACATCATACATAATAATTTATTTTTCATTGAGAAAAGAAACAGTATAAGTAAATAGTAATACTATAACATATATGCTTATTATGCTTTATATGATTGTCATATTTTTACGCATATTGTAAATGGAGTCTTGCTCAGTATATTAATAATAAATAAATAAAGAAGTAGTAGACGTGATTGAAGAAGATGGATAGTAGACATTGACACTACTCCAAATAATAATATATTATTTACGCATAAAACTAAATTTGGAATTCATAAGTAGGTTATAACGAACAATAGGATACAGATTGCGGGATATACAAACAATTATAAAGACATTGAACTTTAAATATTCATGAGTGGAAACGAAATCCCTATAGACTGATATTATATGTTATTACTTATTACTTATAACTTATAAGATTCCCAAAGGAATGATACAATTCGACAAAGCCACAAAAATATGCTCATGATATTGTTTTATACTTAAAAATGTATAAAATATTCAATTTTAATAACTAAAATCAATACAAGGTTTCTTGTAAGTATTTATTAGGCAACATAAAAATTTCTAAAATACGCAATATGCACAATTGTATTTAATAAACATTTTAGTACACATTTTTAATGAAATTAAGTATTTAAATGAAAGGATTTTAGTTCTTTAATTGTACCTAATTGAAATAAATAATTCAATGAATAAAAAAGAATTATCCTAGGGACTACTCGTTATTATTATTTAGTATTTACTATAGTTTATTTTAACTATCTAACAAAATTGATTCAAAATAGGTTTTTCGATTTTTTTTAAGCTATTTATATTTTATACCATGAAACTATTCATACCGTTTCACTGTACCTACTTTTAATGACTAGTAATATTTTTAACTAAAAATATATGTAATTTGTTTTAGCAAAAGTTAGTTTAACCTACCAGTTTTACTCTAGCTGCTGATAGGTAAATAAATTACTAATAGTAATATAAGTATAATAATATAATAAAATACCCTTAAAGATATGGACTGACAGAATCGTTTGCGTATGCATTGAATTCCGAATTAACACATATATTACAGTGACTTCTCAATGACGATGACCCTTGGCACCTGCAAAAAAGACTTCACGGTTTTTTTTATTAGTTTTAAAAACAGAAAATTTCGTTATTTTTGGATATTTCATTTAATTGATTTTTATAGACGAGAAGAATTGTAATTTTAATACAAGGTTTTAAAATTAGTTATCGCTAATTAGTAATTACTATGTCCAATAACGTTGAAAATCTTAATTGGTTTTATGATCAACATTTTTAAAACTTCTAACAACCTCTATTTTATTGACTGCAAAACAATTTTCTAGTGCATGATTATAATTTTTTTATGCATATATTATATTCTATTAGGTGTGTAATATGTATATTGACATATTGTACTATGTACAAAGAACAATTAATTATGTAGAAGTACAAGTACCTATATGTTATTATTTCACGAGTACAAAGTTAGAATCATTGGCGTAAATAATTTTTTTTACGATAGGCAAACCTAGACATTTACCACCCGGCATCCATCCACCATCAGTATTCATTTACAATTATTCCAATCATATCTATTCACTGTTGTATGAGTTAATCGTGCAATATAGTTGTGTAAGTATATAACTTTTACCAGCGTAAACTTACTAGGATTTACCATATACATTATACACACAACCTACTATAGCAAATAATTTGTTGGGGTGATTTTGAGCATGTGTCCCTCCCCCCTCCCCTTGTTACCAGGGATTTGCGTAACTGGTTGAGATTCTGAGACTTGACACAAAGTTCCAAATTTCACGTTGGAAAATAGTACCAAGATTAAGGATGGTTGGTTTAAATGACACGAAAGCTATCGACCAATCTCACCCCAAACTTTAGGGTTGTCAAGTAAAATAATTATCAATCCGGTTGCATGATCAGTATTGATATTTATTATTTATGATATTCGATCTTTGATTAAAATCGTCTACCTATATAAAATAGTTATGTTGTATCAATATGTGTTGAAATTTAGGTCATAATGTAGTGTGACGTATTGGTAGGTTACATACCATGAAGCTTTGACAATTATTCTCTAGTAGTAAAGTAGATTAGAAATTGAGGGCACTCCGATGATCAGTAACTTTTTAATAACTAAAATATAGCATTCTACCGTCAGCTATATTTTTTGAATTTCCCGAAATTTGAGCTTAAAGCTTAAAATATTCGTTTACATTATATTATCATTGATTTTATAATGGATTTAATATTTACTATCTATGAAGTTGGGGTATTCGGTATTAAATGGTATTATAGTATTAATGTATTATAGTATATGTACAGTCATATAGGTATAAATTATTATTATTTTTATGTGATAATGTTTGTTTTTTCGTGGGGGGGGGGGGGGAGACAGTACCATTTGTATTTATTAATGCACATTTGTATGTTGCCACTTATTGACGCACTAAAATCTAGACCCTACCAATAACCAATTAATTTTAATAAATCAGTATATTTAAATAATTTAAACATGAACATTTCTCATTTTTGATTCTGTATTCTATACAGTTAAGTGTTTATTGTATAAACTCATAAGCTAATTTAAATTGTATGCGCACAAATGTTTTTTAAATTAGTTTTTCAATGACATTTGTCCTTGTGTCGTATATGAGAATTATCGTTGTAACATATATAGGTGTATAATGTATATGTTTTGGTCTTTCTTAAAATAAGTTTTACCAACTATAGTTATTGAAATACAAAAAAAAAAATACTATACATATCTTAGTTAATTTTTTTATTAGTAAATAATAACGCAGTTCCGTTATGCAAATGAATTTATAATATAAATATTTGGACTTTAAAGAGATATATGTCTCTTATTCATCCTCAATTAAGTTTTGAACTATATTATGGTACTAAAGAGCGGCTACACGTTTGCACGTTGCTGAACTGATGTGTATACCTGTCATCGAGAACTGTATATATTTGAAAAAATTAAGATACACCATATATCTGTTATTGACCAAGTTATTATTTTTTTGGAGTAGACAAGATTGAAAATTTAACCTAATGGTCTTTAAAAATCTAATGGTTTTTAAAAACAACAATATTGTTCTATGACAATAGTCTATGCTTATATCATCTATTTTTCTATCAAAAATATTGTAGGTACCAAAAAAATGACATTTCAAATAATTTTTTACGTTTGGTTTTGTTTCTAAATATTTGTAAAAAATTAATTTTCACTATTAGCTCTTATTTAACGAGGACTTAATTTGGCGGGACTTGTCAGAGTTTTGGGGGACTAAGTCTCTTCAATTTAAAAAATTATACACTTGATACAGTTTTTAAATTGTTAAAATTTACTTTAATCTCTAAGTTCTTCTCAATTTGAGGACTAAATGTAAAAAATTACCCATGCTACAAAATTAATGTTTTTATAAAATACATTTAATTAACTTGATATTATTTATATGTTTATACTTTATATTCTTTGTTATAGATTATAGCAAAGTTCCAATTGTACAGTCATAATGATAATTTCAAATGTAAGTGGTTCCGTCCGGAACCACGTTCGAAACCAATTCATCGCCCTATCTATATCACGAGCGAGGTATTCATCTAAAGTTGAATACAAACCAATCAGAAGTGTTCTTGTAGCTAACCGAGGTGAGTGCTCAAATGAATATTATTATTAGTTTATAATGTGTAATACATAAATATTGGCTTGGTTGTCTTATAAACATATAGGTGAAATTGCTATCCGTGTATTCAGAGCATGTAATGAATTGGGTATCAAGTCTGTTGCTATATATTCAGAACAAGATAAAATGCATATGCATAGACTAAAAGCCGATGAATCGTATCTAGTTGGAAAAGGAAAAGCTCCAGTAGAAGCATACCTTGACATACCTGAAATTATTAGAATTGCAAAAGTAATTTAACAAACACATTTTTAAGACAAATTATTGTGGAAACAATGTTTATACGAGTTTCAAAATTATAAGATACAATCTTGACTGTTTATTAAAATAATATATATAACAGGAAAACGATGTCGATGCTATTCATCCTGGTTATGGTTTTCTATCTGAGCGATCTGACTTTGCTCAAGCAGTCATTGATGCTGGAATCCGGTTTATTGGACCAACACCTTATGTTGTTCAACAAATGGGTGATAAAGTTGCTGCCAGACAAGCAGCTATTGACGCTGGTGTCCCAATAGTGGCTGGTACTCCTGGTCCAATTAGGACATCTGATGAAGCTATTGAATTTTGTCTGAAACATGATTTACCAGTTATATTTAAAGCCGCTTTTGGAGGTGGTGGCCGAGGTATGAGGGTTGTTAGGAAAATGGAAGTAAGTTATTAGATAAATATGTATTTGATTCAGTTAATACAGCCCATATTTTTAGGAAGTAAAAGAAAGTTTTGAACGTGCTAGTTCAGAAGCAAAAGCAGCTTTTGGTGATGGTGCGATGTTCATCGAGAAATTTGTTGAAAGACCAAGACATATTGAAGTTCAGCTTTTGGGTGATCAGGCTGGAAATATTGTTCATTTATATGAAAGAGACTGTTCAGTACAACGTCGTCATCAAAAAGTTGTTGAGTTGGCACCAGCTCCTCATTTGGACCCAAAAGTAAAACTATTTAACTTAATATAAATAAATAAATATATTTGTTATGTACCTAATCATATTTAATTTAATAGGTTAGAGATTTAATGACTGAACGTGCAGTCAAATTAGCTAAACATGTAGGTTATTCAAACGCCGGTACCGTAGAATTTTTAACAGACGGCAAAGGCAATTTCTATTTTATTGAAGTTAATGCTAGACTTCAAGTGGAACATACTGTTACTGAAGAGATCACTGGGTAAAATAAAATTAAACTAAATGTCTTTATATTTTCAAACTTTAATCTGGTAATATTTTATTCTTTGTCATTACAGTATTGATTTAGTGCAATCTCAAATACGGATCGCGGAAGGCGTTACACTGCCTGAACTTGGATTGACACAAGACTCAATTAAGCCACAAGGTTTTGCTATCCAATGTCGTGTTACTACTGAAGATCCTGCTAAAAATTTCCAACCGGACACTGGCCGTATTGAAGTAAAAGCTAACTTTTTAATAAAATGCTATATATTTTTTTAAAATAGCATTAGTAACACTTATAATGTTAATTAAGGTATTCAGGAGTGGTGAAGGCATGGGTATCAGATTGGACGGTGCCTCTGCATTTTCTGGAGCAATAATCAGTCCATACTATGATTCATTACTCGTTAAAGTTATTGCGCATGCTGCTGATTTACAAGCATGTTGTGCTAAAATGAACCGTGCCTTACGCGAATTTAGAGTTCGTGGAGTAAAAGTAATATGAACATTTCATAATTGTTTCTTCTTACACTAAATTATAAACTACAAACTAATAAAGTTAAATGTGTTTTATTTATAATTTAGACCAATATACCATTCTTGTTAAATGTGTTAACCAATGAAAAATTTGTAAATGGATCAGTTGATACATATTTTATTGATGAAAACCCTCAACTGTTCACACTTGAGCCATCTCAAAATAGAGCTCAAAAATTACTGAACTATTTGGGAGAGGTTTTAGTAAATGGCCCTCAGACTCCATTAGCAACCAGTTTAAAGCCAGCAAATGTACGCCCTAATGTACCTGAATTCCCTGCAGGTACATACATATATATTTATATATTTTATTTGTTCAAACATAATTAATTGATTAGCTATCAGTATTGTACTACCTAGTACCTACATCACTATCATTATGATTTATGATTTAATTAATATAATGTAAACTATAATTATGGCATTGCATGTATATAATGTGTCTTATAGACAAACCTGGGCAAGTTTTAAAAAATTTAAATTTAAGTTTCAAGTTTTACTAATTTTTGAAACTGTCTAATTTAAGTTAAGTTATATAAAAATAATAAAAATAAGTTCAAATTAATTTAAAAATATATATTTGATTGATAAAGTTAGGTTATACAAATGTTCAGAGAATTATTAGTTAAAAGTTAAGTAAAAATATATAATAATTATAATAATAATAAATAAATAACTAAGTTAAAAGTTAGTTACTTATATTAAATTTTCATAATGGCAGAAACATATTTTTAAGCTACGAATGGCAAATAATCGTTTTTACTTTAGTCTTGGACCTTAATATAGAATAATAAATTTATAACGAACACTGGTCGCCTCTGACTTTTTTGTGTATTAAGGAAGTATTTAATTTTTTTTTCAAAAACTTAAAACTGGGAGTGTTAGTTGTAACTAGTACTAGTAATCCTTAGATATCTGAAATTTGGTCCATCATTTAAGTGATCTTATTATTATCATTTATCAACCATCGAGTAACAACAGTACTAATAGTAGATATCTCCAATCATCATTTCAGGGGGGGGGATATAAATAGCCAATAGGTTATAGGTAGGTACCTATTATCCAAAAATCCAATCTTTAGCCTATAGTTTTATTCCGATCGACCACTGCAGAAAAAAAAATGTATATTTTTTCTACCACTACAGGAAAAAATGTATATTTTTTTTATTAGAGAGGGAACCCGTGGCAACATGGGCTATTGGGTGTGGGGTGGTACAGTAGAGTATTTTTTTGTACAGGTTTAGTAGGTTTTTTATGTTGGTAGGGGGGTAACACGTGCTTGTGTATATGTTGCTAAAAACCTGAGTAGTCACCCATCTGAAAGCCACACTTTGAGCGTTTCCGCAGATTGAGTGTACGACCATACACCACCGCCACCACCAATAAGCCACAAATATATTTTTGTACAATTGTCATCGATATCTTCTGCCCGGGTGGTTCTCGGGGTTGTATGCCATACTGCTTAATTCCTATAGTATTATGAGAAAGTACATTTCTATGATAATACATTACCTATAATATGAATTGTCTAATAAATAATTCCCGAAAAATAACCCTGTGAATGTGAAAAAAATAACACTTGAATAAAAATTATGTGTTTTTAACACATATATTCACTAAATTTCAATGTCAGTCGATGTATGATTTAAAAGCAAATAAATTGTTAATTTTTTAGTCAAATTTGTTTTACAATTTCAACAATAATATATAAATAAATAACAAATATTCAATTTTTTAAATCCATATTACAAGTCTGTAGTCATTATATAATATCTGATCGGTATAACAGACCGTCTCCGCTCTGAATTATTTTTATCGTAGCCAGTAAGTACCTATATGATATGATTTATGATTGAATACAAATTTAACAACAACAAAAAAATTCCCAATATATTTCAAAAGGGTTTTTTCAATACCAGCTTATTTTCATGTAATTTAAAAACATCATTTATGGCCTTGTGGGGACTGAAAAATTGTATTTTAATATAAGCAATAACATAAAAATATTTGAATTAATTTTAAACTATTGCCTATTTATACCATGAAGGCATGAACCCACTCCCTGTTCTACGGTAAGGTAGTATTGACTCAAAAGTTAATACAAATACTCAGTAATATGATACAATAGAAATACCTATGCAGTGTTATAATAGGTACCTAATTAACTATTTTTCATTCTCCTTGAATTCAAATTTAACACATACATAACGCCTAAGTAACTATTTTTTTAATTTTGCAAAATGTGGCTATTTTTTTGCGTGGTTATTTTCCATTCACACAAAAATGCGTAATTTTTCTTGAAAAATAAATGCTGTTATTTATACAGACAATTTGTAAAAGACTTTCTTTTTAATTTTCATAAAATGACTAAGTCATGCTTGAATTATTTATAAAAATAAATACCTACCTAAGTTGTTTATTATCAAAAAGAGTAACTTATAACTTAATTTTTAATACATTTTAGTTATTAGCCTAGCTTTATATACAGTTTGTGAGTTTGTATATTTTTTTTAAAATTTAGATCTCTAATCTTCACGGTGATATCATTAATTTAAAATACAACAGCAATAATGTTTTGTTACTAATAGTAAGATTTCTTGAAAATAGAAAAATTCTTAAATTGACTAAGGTTATTATTAGCTGTTATACTATTTTTTGAATTTTTCCTTATACTTAGTCAAAAATCAAAAAATGTTCTTTGTAAGAACAAAATTCTAACTAGGTATTTGTAACATAACAACCTTCTGATAAGTGACAAATACGAGCTCTGCTTTGGATAATAATATTATAGTGCTTTGGCAGGTGTCATTATTTTTCTCAGATGCCAAATTTCCAAATTGTTCACGATTCTATAAAATTTGAAAATTTGAAAATTATATTTTCTACTTATCACCTCAATTTCAATATGTTTCCACCAATCTACTATCCGATACCTATTTAAGGGTGGGAGACTAGTACTTTGTATTATATTCACAAAAATTACTTAACAGGAAAAACTCTCAGATCTTGTAGAGTTGTTGGATCTTAATAAATATTTTTTTATCTGAAGAAAAATACTCTACAGCCTACATTGAACTTCATTTTTTTTTTTTTTTTATGATATAAAATAATTTGTAAAAAAGGGTAAATTTTTTTTTTTTAAACTTATTTGTAAAGTTTGAAATTAAAATATTGAAAAACGAAGTTCAATGCAGGCTGGATCATATTTTCATCTATTAACTAAAAAAAAAATTAATTGAATTTGATCGATTCTACAGAACATTATCGTTATTCGAGTTATATATAGTGTATTTTTAAGGACAAAGTTACTTTAATACCAGGTGCCTTCATTTATAATTATTAATATTTAATGTTCATCCTTTCTATTTTTCTATTTTTTTTTTAGATGGTATTATGCTCTAATGCCTATTTATGATTATTATCATCCTATTTATTTCATTACGAATTATATTATAATAATTATTTTATTACAGTCGTCTTATGAACGATCCAGCATAAATTAAATATTCAAGACTGTATTTTATAAAGACCATATCTATGTTTGATGTGTATATTATATGCCTTTTAATTCAGGTGTTTCTTACCACTAAAAAAAATCCTATAATTCCCTATATTAAATTATACTATATCCACACTTAAGGTTAGGTCTGTTGTCTGTGAACTGTCAGCCGTTGTCACTCAGCTGTAATCCAAAACGATACACACAAACTCTATTACAAACTGCTACCTAGATAATGCTAATAAATAGATACTTAAAAAAATATTTTAAGTAGGTGCCTAATTGATTAATTTAGGAGCTTTTTGTGAATGTACATATTTTTTCTTTAAAAATAATTGTTATTGTCGTAACATATGGAAATATTTTTAGATGTCTTTTAAGAATTTAAAATATTACCTTCTAAACACCACCAAAAAATGTTTCATTCAGCTGATAATCCAACAAAACATTGTTTATTTTGTTATTTATTTTCTCCTCATTCTCAATGTTGTATTTGTTCTAGTGAATACATTGATTTTATAGGTAATATAAAATTAATTTTAGAAATTTTAAACCAAAGACCTAACTTAAATGAAATATAAATGTCTGAACTCTGAACTAATTATAAATTGTATAAATGTTTCAACTGTTTAGGGGGCCTAGTGCTGGTTTTTCAAATTTTTTGCAATTCTAAAATTTAAAAATTATATTTTATATTTTAGTTGAAAAAATACCTTGATTAACTACCTTAAATTACTTTAATTATAATACTTTTCCACTAATTTACCTTTCGATACCTATTTAGGAGGGATAGATACGGACATACGTTGTAATATATTGAAAAAAATGACTTCACATGAATAATAAAATTCCCACACTTTCTAGAATTGTTCGACTTTAATAACTGTTTTTTAAGCTGAAAGAAAAAGACTTCCTACATGTATTGAACTCCAATTTTATATTTAATTTATATAATTTATATAAAAAAGCTTAAAATTGTATTATTTTTGAAGACATAGAAGTCTGAGAATAAAATAGAGAAAAATGGAGTTTAATGCTGCCTGAAGAATAAAACCCTCTATTAGTTAAAAAAAAATATTAAATTTGGTTGATTCTACATAACAAGATCATTATTCCCGTGTAGTGTATTTTTATGTATAAAATTAAATTGGTACCGGTTGCCTTTAAGGCAGAATGTTAATTTTTCTATACTCAAGGGGGCCGAATACATTTATTTATTGTATACATAATAACAGTTTATTCCTGTACAAGTACTTATATAATTTATCTCCTTATAAAAATATTCACTTATTAGTTACCTATAGGCTATAACTTATAGTAATAAATTAACCATATTTTGTGTGAACAATTTTATTAACAAGTGTATTTGTGTTATAATTGTATGCACCTGTTTTACTCATTGTTTTCATATCATTTTGCATATTATGCTTGTCTAGATTACGTTGCACGTATATTAGGCAAAAATGATCCAGAAAATAACTCAGGTAATTGATGTTTTTATATAATAAACTACTTTAACTCTTTACTAATAATTTAACATTATTGTATACCTATTCATAATATTTAGCATATTTAACATTAACTCGTGATTAACAAGTACTAACAGTTAATAGGTATTAGGTACCTACATAATACATTTTACATTTGGTTTCAGTTTATATTTTTATGACAAGTATTTATCAGATGTTTTTACCATAATTAATATAAATGTTAACATTGTAGAAATGTGGTACACAAATTAGTGTTATAATACTTAAAATTATATTTTAGGCTTGAATCCACCTAAAGGATTTAAACAAATTCTCACTAAAGATGGACCAGAAGCTTTTGCAAAGGCAGTTCGAGACCATAAGGGACTTTTGTTAATGGACACAACAATGAGAGATGCACATCAATCTCTTTTGGCCACTAGAGTCAGGTAAAGCAGATTTTATTTTTATCTCATAAATATTTTAAATTTAATATGTAAATTAAATGTATATTTTAGATCCCATGATATTCTACGTATTGCTCCATGGGTGTCACAAAGTTTCCCAGGTTTATATTCATTGGAAAACTGGGGTGGAGCTACATTTGATGTTGCACTTCGATTCTTACATGAATGTCCATGGGAAAGATTAGCAGACATGAGATCAGCTATACCTAATATACCGTTTCAGATGTTATTGCGTGGGGCAAATGCTGTTGGTTACACAAACTACCCCGATAATGTTGTCTTTAAGTATGAACTTTTTTTTTATTGCTTATAGCAAGTACTTGATTTAATTAAAACATTTTTTTGTTTCTAGATTCTGTGATCTAGCTGTTCAAGCTGGTATGGACGTGTTCCGTGTATTTGACTCTCTTAATTACTTACCAAATATCATTCTTGGTATGGAAGCAGCTGCTAAAGCAGGAGGTGTTGTTGAAGCAGCTATTGCATATTCTGGAGATGTATCTGATCCTTGTAAAACAAAATACACTTTAGACTATTATGTAAATTTTGCTGATGAGCTAGTTAAAGCTGGTACTCATGTATTGTGCATCAAGGTATGTAAATTTGTATTAGGGATGAGTTAAATCTAAGTTTTCATAAACCCACATTTTTAAAAACTTTTAATAATTGAATAATAACAAATTTTAAAATAGAATAGTAATAAAACAGTATTTACACTTACCAAAATATTAATTCCACTTCATTAAGTTCAAATTCAAACTTTTTTTTTCAAATTTCATAAAGCTCATGTGGTTGAGTTCTGTATCATAAAAGTCATAAACTCATAACACTAATCTTCTACCCTTATTGATTAAATTGTTTTTATATATTTTATTTTTATATTGTAATGATCAGGATATGGCAGGACTTTTGAAACCTCGAGCTGCTACTATGCTCATTGGTGCTATTCGTGCTAAATATCCCAATTTACCTATCCATGTCCATACTCATGACACCAGTGGTGCTGGTGTTGCTTCTATGTTAGCTGCAGCACAAGCTGGTGCTGATGTAGTAGATGTTGCCGTTGACTCAATGTCTGGTATGACTTCACAACCTAGCATGGGTGCTATTATCGCTTCATTGCAGGATACTGAATTAGATACTGGTAATAATAACTATAAAATATTAAATCTTAATTTGATAAATTTTTACTTAAAAATATTTTTTGATTAAGGTTTAAAGTTAAAAGAGGTATCTGAATATAGTGCTTACTGGGAGCAAGCGAGAACTCTGTATGCACCATTTGAATGTACTACAACAATGAAATCAGGAAATGCTGATGTCTATTTAAATGAAATTCCTGGAGGTCAATATACCAATCTCCAATTTCAGGCTTACTCTCTAGGATTAGGTGACTTCTTTGAAGATGTGAAAAAAGCTTACAGAGAAGCCAATATTTTACTTGGTGATATTATTAAGGTGAAATATGAGTTACACTATTTTATAAATAGTGCACATATTATTATCTTAAAAATTAAAAATATAATATAATAAAAAAATATTTAATTTTAATTTTTCTAAATAATAAATGTTTAGGTAACACCATCTTCCAAAGTTGTTGGAGATTTTGCTCAATTCATGGTACAAAACAAATTAACTGCTGAAGATGTATTAGAGAAGGCTGAAGAACTGAGTTTCCCTAAATCAGTCATTGAATTCCTACAAGGTGGTATTGGTGAACCATACCAAGGATTCCCTGAACCATTGAGATCAAAAGTAAATTATAAATTAATAATTATATGTAATTCTATTATAATATTACTGCAGAAGTTTAAAAGGCCGCCCATAAAATGTTTAAGTGTTAAATAGCTTTCTCAAGTAAAAAATAATTTATTTTTTTTATAAAATACATACATATCATTATTTACAATATTATATTACTTATTAGTTCTTAATGAATATTTATAGTACATATTATATTTCAGCTGTCAAACAAATATTTCACCATATAGTTTTATTTTTAAATTTTCAATTATTGTAATTGTATATCTAATACCTGCACTACTTGATCAAAAAATGACTACATCCATATTTATTGAACCGCTCTTGTTAAAGGAATTAAAAATTAAAACAGTTCTTATCATTCATTACTGAATGTTTAGCAAAGGCAATTGTTCTGATGGGTTCTTTTGATAATATTTATTATTTATTCTCACTAACTCTTAATGTATAATATTACTGTAAAATCTTTAATTCTTCTTCTATGTAGAATATATAACAGTAATAAAATATTGTAGAATTACTATGAATCTAAGATTTCTCCTTGCAAGCCCCATATTAGGTACTTGATGAATGATCATTACCTACATCCCTATAAATTTAATTTGTCTTAAACTTTCTATACTAAGAAAAAGTTACTTCCTCTTTTCACTAATAGGTTCTCATCAACACTTTCTTGGTTAGTTTTTCCTACTCAATTCCTGTTTGATTTTTTGTAACTATATTGCAATATCATTATGTTTTAGGGCTTTTTCGTGTGCAATAAGTAACACTTTACTTTTAGTTTTTATGCTTTTTAAACCTAAATCATATCTTTTACTTTTATTTCACTAAATACAAAATTTGTATAGTTTAAAATCTTTAAAACGTATTATATTATTACAGGTTTTAAAAGACATGCCACGGATTGTAGGTCGGCCTGGATGCACTTTACCTCCTTTAGATTTTAACAAAGTTAAATCTGATTTACAAGAAAAATATCAAAAAGTTAGTGATTATGATGTTATGAGTTCTGCCCTTTATCCTACGGTCACAGATGAGTTCCTGACATTCAAGGAAAAATATGGACCAGTAGATAAACTTGATACTAGAATATTTTTGACTGGGCCTAAAGTTGGAGAAAACTTTGAAGTTAGCATTTTTAAATAATTACTCAACTAATTTAATGTATGATAATACATTCATTTGATAAGTTTAATCTAATGAGTAACAATTGTTTAAGGTGACAATTGAAAAAGGTAAAACATTAGCCTTTAAAACACTTGCGATTTCTGAAGAGTTAACTGCCAACGGTGAGATTGAAGTATTCTTTGAAATGAATGGTCAATTGCGGTCTGTGTTCATACGAGACAATGAAGCTTCTAAAGTATTTAATTTTGTAAAATTAATTGTTAAAAAAAGTTACTATAATAACACGGGTGATTTTTTTTGTAGGAGATGCATATACATCCAAAAGCTTCCAAATCCGATAAGGGACAGGTTGGGGCTCCAATGCCTGGATCAGTAATGGATGTTCGTGTGAAAGTAGGGGACAAGGTTGAAAAAGGCGCTCCATTAGTTGTTCTATCTGCAATGAAAATGGAAATGGTGGTGCAATCGCCTATAGCTGGAACAGTTAAACAAATTGATATAAGCGTTGGAATGAAATTGGAAGGAGATGATTTATTGCTATCCATTGAACCATAACTTTGTTTAAAAAAATGAACTTATTAGGATTGTGTACCTTTGTTTTTTATCTCTGCCAAAAAAAAAAAAAAAACAAATTTTGTTTTAAGATTAATCTAACTAGTCAGCACTTGTTAAAAATATATATTCAAACAAATTGGTGGTGATAATCCATTTGAACAAAAAAATGTATGTATACTGATGTAGACATTTGTTTCATGATTTTTATGTTTGTGATTTTATAATTGTCAGAATGTTGTTGTTAATATTTATTTTTAGTTATTATTTTATGAATTATTTATAAAAAACAAAAACTATTTTTAAGTGTTATAATTTTTAAAATCTTATTTTTTTACGATCAAAATATTTTCATACATAAATTCAACTTATTAACAGCTTAGGTCAGTCACCATGAAGAAAACATTTAAAATATTTGAACTTTTTGAAATATTGATAACATTATTTTATTATTGTAAATTAAAAAAACATTTATGACTAAATTTTGAATTAAAATAACAATTATAAATACTAAATAAATTTATTTATATATTTTTTTGGATAAGTATTAAATAGAATATAATTTTATAAAAAAAACACCTATACAATTTCAATGTATTTTAGTTTGAAGAATGTTGATATATAATCTATATGTTTGATGAAATAATTACCTACTAATTTAAGAGACGCCTAAGTAAATGGATATTACCTATAAATACTGAAGATCATTTTGCCAACTGTTGTCATACTCCTACTTTTACCACCCTACTACACAACTATTTAAAATTTATACAATAAATTATCTAATCACTTATTAAAATCCATATTAATGAGTAATGACAATTCATTGTAAATAGATAAAAACATGAACTACTAGAGTAATACTCCATGATTAAAACAACATCTGCGTATTAAATAGCATATTAAAAACATTAAAAATATTATTATTTACCTGGTTGTAATCTGTCGTAAAAGAAAAATTAATTTTGGTTATTACTTATTTCACTATAGGTAAATCGAACAATTAATATCTTAGAGACATAAAATAAATTGTATAAGATTGAATTAATAATTTTTATTATAAATAGGGTGAAATAATCAGCGTCGGAGGGAGGTTTTGCGGGGCCCGGGACAAATTTTTTTCATGAGACTAAAAACTAGTAATAGTGTTACTTTGCAGACACAGAAGTTAGAATTATTTGTGTACAGATGTACTAAATGTACCTATATGTATATATGCAGCTTGTGTAAAAATAGCTATGAATATCAATCAATAAATATATTATGACGGATTTCAAAAAAAAAATACGAAAACTGATAAAGGGAGAAATTTGAAAAGTATCGGAAAAAAATTCAAAAAGTTCGGGCGGCCGTAGTATTCAAAGGGCTCAATGCGTTGCCGCCGTATCGAAACCTACACCACAGAATAGATTAAATCATTAAATTAAATTATTAAATCATTAAATTAGATTTAATCTATTCTGTGCCCACACTCCAGAGGAATTGACCTAACGCCTACAGCTACCTAGCTAACATTTGAGATAACATCAGACGTCAAAACTACAAGACTTGAGCTGTTTTTCCGCTGTAACGAATATTTCATTGAACACTATTTAAGCGATTAAATTCGTATGAGTCGTGTGTAATAAAACCACGAATCACATTTCCTCACGTGAATGTACCACGATTTCCATCAATAGTTATATATATATATATATATTACTCGATTCGGTATAGGTACACTCCGTTTGAATACAATTTATTCAAAGTTAATTTAAACTAAATAAGTGATGTGACAAATAATATCGCATATAAATTATAAATATAATCACAGACATGTCGGTAGCATACGAAACGCGTACCTTTTTTTTTAAGGCAAAAAAAAAATTCCAGCACGTTCTAGTACTTATAGTACTTAGGTACTCGTAAGAATTTTTTCAATATTTATTAAAATAAAATACGTGCAAATTAAATGTTTAGGTACATCTGTACGCAGAAGCAGCACTTTTGTATATTTGCAGTTTGCTGCACCGACTCTCGTTGTGTAGAGGATAGGGGGATTCAGCCAACAAGTGGGTAAAAATTACAACAATAATAAACTATAAAGCTTAAAAATATAATAATTGACATACGAAACCAATATTTTTGGTACAAATAACCATATACATTATAAATGACTAAATAATAACATAATATAGCAAACACACTAAAAATAGTGTGTTTGACCTTTGACCCACTAACAACTATATCAAAAGTATTTGTGATATCTCGACCTGTGTGGCTGTATGGCAGTATCCACGACGTCCTTACTGATAGCCTGAACTACGACGGTGGACATATATCTTCGAAGTAGAAGTGAAACCAATTTCGGCAGAGACAGAAGCTCAGCAAAGTGAGCACAGCGGTTAGCGGTATAGCTGGATCTCCGAGAACCACATGTAGACTGTAGCAATAGGCCCAGTCATGTACCATAATATGTTAGTCACCAGCATTGCTTCGGCCGCCTTCATGCCGAAACATAGGTCATAGTACCTATAATATATTTCATAATTTTCTAACGATACCTAAATTCAGTGTTTTCCGTAAACTTAACAAAATATTCACTTATCGTTGTTAATAAATTATGTATCACGAGTCTACAAAATATGCTTCTGGGCTGACATTCAGTGTCTTAGACAAATGTAAAAATATATATTATTCAAAGCGGAGTTATAATAGTACATCACGCACTTAACGCACTTTGCTTGTATATTTTTTATTGCAGCGACTAGAATAATATTTTAGTCACTTATCGTTTCAATACTATGTTAATTTCATCGAGAATTCGACAGTTCATTTGAATATGATCAGTCCATAATATTTTATCTAACAAAAAATCAATAAAAACACTTATGTAAATAATTAATTATTGGAATAGTTCACACAGTACCTACCGATATTAAATTACGATTTAACATATTTTTTATTATATTCGATATCCGGTGGGCAAAAAATAAGTCTTATATTACATTTTAATAAACTTGGTGGTAAACAACATTGAAAATTAAAAATTAAAATAACTATTCATAGAATACTTCGAGCGACTAGCATATTTTATTTTTCAAATGTATAATAATTGTATAAGTTTTTTTTTAAATTGTATTATTTAATTAAAAACAACTTAATTCAAAATTACAAATCATACATATTATCTTATTTCATATTTATAATATTATAAACCACTTTAATAATTTAAAATAATTTAATAGTGAAAGGCTATGATCTATGAATAGAGTAACATTTCAAATTTAAATTTATGTGCTGTATTTTAAGATAATTTTATCAGTTTAGTTATGAATATGGACTAACCTAACATCACCTGAACTTCGAGGCGAGGCTATCAAAAGGCACTCGAATCGCAAATTTTTTATATGAGTATAGTAATATAGTCAGTAGTCACCACTCTTATACAAAGAATGACGGTAATATATCTATATAAAGTGGCCAACTGGTGGAACTCGTTATTCTGACAATTCAGAGAAAGCTCAGGTCATAACACTAAGTTCAAATTTTGAAAAAATTTACAAATCATTTTGTAGTTAAAAATGTAAATCATTTAACGCTTACTATTAAAATTTTAAATGAACGTTAAGTAGTTGTTCTGTAACCAAAAAGTTTTTTCTTTAATTTTCTATTTTTTTATTTCGTCATCAACTGCATGTGTAGATTCGTTCGATCAGACCCTTGTGAATCGGCGCAGTACCAATACTTTTACTTAGACACAATATAGTGTTCATAAAACAATACAAACCATAGTTGTTATTTAATTATTTTTGACTCTGAGACGAGCGATTAATGTATTGATTTTGCAATGGTTTTTGTGTGTGTTTTTTCTGTCAGTTTTGGGGGCTGAAAAAAATCTCCCCACTCCTATAAATTTACTTACTTTCACAAAACCTTTTTAATATTTTACTGAGATTTGATACTAAATTATAAAAATATTTTGGTTAATATACTTCATGAACCCTTATTCTGTTGAAACAAATAAAATCGTATTCATAATTGTATAACTTAAAATAAGAAACAACATTTTA